>NC_051239.1:20070724-20315724 GCF_015220715.1 Pygocentrus nattereri
ACAGAGAACGGTCCGAAAAAGAGGAAATATCCAGTGAGCGGTCAGTTGTGTGGACGAAAATGCCTTGTAGGTGTGAGAGGTCAGAGGAGAATGGGCAGACTGGTTCCAGATGATAGAAAGACAACAGGAACTCAAATAACCAACCAGAATCTCTGAGGAACGTTTCCAACACCTTGTTGGAAGTCTGACATGAAGAATTAAGGCAGTTCTAAAGGTGAAAGGGGGTCCAGTCTTTTACTAGCAAGGTGTACGTAATAAAATGACCGGTGAGAGTATATCCGTGCTTGATGTGTGCCTCGTAAACTGGGAAAATGCCACTGAAATATTGAATGTACTATTTATTTTATTCCAAAATGAGTTAAGTTCCTGTAATATGTGATTCATTTACAAACTGCTAGTGGACATAGTGAAGTCCAGCAGTCTAGCAGCCGAATCTCATTTTCTGGTTCTGTAGTGGTTTGACCCATAATGAATAACGGTTTTCACCGGAAAACATCCCTGTCCATGGTGGCGATGGTGGAAATGAACCTCAGCATGTTTCACCATTATTCCTTTTATTGAAGGATGAAGAACAATAAGGAGCAAAACCAGGACCATAAAGTGACCGCAGTGCCATAAGTTTACTTAGCTACTGAATTATTTTACATTTTATTTGAGAATGAACCTTAATGCGTCTGAACTGTTGAACTGTTATACAATGTGGTGTTTGATTTGTTGTGCCAGTATATATGTTTGTATATTTTGATCTCCTTAAAAAGCATTTGCGTTTGTTTAATTTTGTAGCATTGGGAGCCTCCTAGTCTGAATTTTCCTAGGGAAACTCTGAAGCCTCACAGTCGTCCAGAGAGCAGCAGCAAAGCCGCCTTCCTGGATCACAAAGATACATTATGGATGAGGAGCGCTGGAGCTTGGTACAAATATACTTATAAAACCTTGTTTTGAAGCAGAAAGTAATGCTATGCAAATTGTCTGGTCAGTGGAACGTGTGAATGTCATGAATAAGCAGTTTAATAAACTTTTAAACCTGAGACCTGCTGTTTTTCTTACCTGTGAAGGCGAGATGCAGGGCTTTCTGGTCTGTTGGATGAAATCACTAACAGTGCTGAAGAAGGTGTGAACTTTTTTTTAGTTATTTTTACATATGTGCCAGTTGCTCTGCTGTCCATCCGACAGACTGATGAAATTGTGCCATTGTGTATTTTTCCACAGTGCCTAAGTGGCTGACAGTGAGTTCCGGATGCGTTTTGGCTCTGCTACGATGGATGTCTTCGTTCCATGGCTCTCTGTTCCCACATCTGACGGTGAACATTACTGCATCCATTCCACACTTTGTTTTTCTTTCCTTCTCTAAATCATTGTGCAGTTTTTGGTCTCTGATGTTTACAGTATGACAAAGAAGATATATATATATATATATATATATATATATATATATATATATATATATATATATATATATATATATATATAAAATGTGTGTGTGTGTGTGTGTGTGTATGTATGTGTGTATATATATAGATAGATAGATAGATAGATAGATATAAATATAGATAGACAGACAGACAGACAGACAGACACTTTATTGATCCCAAAGGAAATTTAGCAGACACACAACACAGTACAGTTTTAGTAATAAGGGTGTAAACAGTATAACAAAAAGAATAAATATTTTTAAAAAATCCTCTCTACAGGTGTGTGTGTGTATATATATATATATATATATATATATATATATATATATATATATATATATATATATATAAATACAACAATCTGTAATAATATCTATAACCTGAGATGAAAGGCGCAGTGCAGTAATGACCATACAGGGAGGCACAGGTAACGGCATATAATGACCACACTGAATGAATAAATATGTGCAGATATTGGTACCAGATAAAGTGTCTAGTGTCCAGATGTGCAAGTTGCGCAACGAGTATGCAGAAAGTTATTGTAACCATTTTAGCATTCACATCCTAATAAGATGGCCTTAACCAGCTTGACCAGATTTTTACATGATGAAGTGATTTTCATATTCTGTAGTTGGGAATGGGCACTGCTATGTATTAATTTGATATCTGTGTTGTTTCCTATCAGTTGAGTGGAGAGGAGATGGCTGCTGAATTTTCCCAAGTGCTGGATTGGTAATGGTTTTTATTTATTTATCTTTACCTTGTAGTTAATGTTATAACACGGTTATAGTTTTAGCTCTTTGTGTGTTAACAGTCCGTAGGGTGGAGTGTGAAAATGTGCGTAAAGTAGTTTCAGACTGATGATAAGTGAGTCTAGCTGTAATCTCCTGGTAAAGACGTTTCGGAAGTACATACTGTTTGGGGTTGTGAGAGTTTCTTTTGGCGGATAGCTAAATGTCTCATAGGTGACCTTGCTCTGTTCTCACTAACTTTAGTTTCTACAGAATAAAGCAAAAAATAAAGTGAACCTTGACTGTTACTTGACTGTAATTACGATTGCAACTTCACACCCACGAGTTAGGGGGTTGTTGCAATACTTGATTATATTTTAAGTCTAGATTTGTCAGAGTTTAGTATTAATATTGAGGCATTATTAGACTTTAACTGCTGTTCCATCGAATACATATCAGTTGTCTTATTTTAGTATTTTTTTTTAACCTGTATGGTTTTAGGTCTGATAGTGCTGTCCGAAGCTTTGCGTGGCACCCTCACACAGACAAATTTGCAGTAGCCCTTCTGGATGACTCCATCAAGATCTACAACTCTCGGAGGTACTTCACATGGTCAAATCTGCAATGTGACAAATGTTGGCTGCCCAAAATAGCCTACTATATAATAGCCTCTCTACTGATTGTGCCCAAGGTAGTAAGAAACATGAAGTATGTGACCAACATGAATTTCCCCAGTACACCAAAAATGCCTGGATGACGTGCTGCATACAAACATGCAATATTGTCATTTCAGGAGGATGGAACAAGTTTGCTTCAAGCAGTTCAATAGCATGGGGTTCATTTTAGTGGTGGATTTCTGATTAAATTAAATGAATGGAAATATTTTTCCTACTGCTGCGCTCAGTGCAATGCTGAAGCCCCACCAACGTCCTCTGTTTGTCTTGTGGTGGGTGTGGGTGCTAATATGTGTTTAGTAAAGTTTAGTTGCTGCAAAGACGACAGGGTTAAAGTGTAACTTCCTAAAGTTGGACCCACCAAACAGTCCACAGAGCATAGGCTTTACAGGCTCATGTGTGGAGTCACTTTATTATTCAGTCAAATTAGCTCATATTACCAATGTAATAGTTATGAAATGAATGAACTTGTAGAGAAAATGTCTCCACACAGGTTTACTATACAGGCAAACTGAAAGTTGACTTTTTTGTTTGTGGCTTATCTGATTATGTTGTAATTAGACTCGGCCTGGGTGATATCTAAAAATAATTAGCACAGTTTTTTTTCCAGCTCAAATTGACCAAAATAACGATGTTGATTGCATGAAATATTTGAAAGTCATGAAACTTGGAAAATTTTCTTGGACACTGAATACTTTTGTGACCAGTTCTGATTAATAATTCTGTATGTCTAGTATCTTAATTTCTGGATCTTTCTTCTCTCAGTGCAACAGCTCCAACGCTGAAGCACAGACTGCAGAGGAATGTGAGTGCTATGCAGTGGAAACCTCTGTGTGCCTCTGCTCTGGCTGTGGCGTGCCACACCTGCCTACTCGTTTGGCATGTTGATCCTACTTCACTGTCTACTCGGTATTGGCACACACACAACCAGATATACGTATGTAGGTTATTTACAGTTATATGCAAAAGTTTTATGCAGACAATTGCTTAAAAATATTTCTTTTAGTAGGAAGTGTCTTTGTTAGTAAAAACACTAAATAAAATTCAAATTTATTTATCCTTATTTGACCTTTCTGTACCTCTCTGTTCAACTCTTGTACACCTGCTTGTCTTCTGTTTTTCATTCATCTCTCTCTCTCTCTCTCTCTCTCGCTCTCTCGCTCTCGCTCTCTCGCTCTCTCTCTCTCGCTCTCTCTCGCTCTCTCTCTCTCCCTCTCTCTCGCGCTCTCTCTCTCGCGCTCTCTCTCGCGCTCTCTCGCTCTCTCTCTCTCGCTCTCTCTCTCTCGCGCGCGCGCGCTCTCTCTCTCTCTCTCTCTCTCTCTCTCTCTCTCTCTCTCTCTCTCTCTCTCTCTCTCTCTCTCTCTCTCTCTCTCTCTCTCTCTCTCTCTCAGGCCATCCTCTGGTTGTGCTCAGGTGTTGTCTCATCCCGGCCACTCTCCAGTCACTTCCATTGCTTGGTCCCCTTCCGGTTCTTTGCTAGTGTCTGCCTCCCCTGTGGACACTGCCATGATGGTTTGTTTCTGTACTGATACTTTTGGTTACAGTAAATGAAAGTTGTTGGTTTTTTTGTTAAATATTAATCTTATAGAATATTTACCAGTTTATAAATGCATTTCCACCAGTGAGCCAAACATTATGACTACTCACAGATAAAGCAAATAGCGTATATTATCTCGTAGCAACAGCGCATGTGACACATTAGATAGTAAACGAACAGTCTGTTCTCATAGTTGAGATATGGTATGCAGGAGAAATGGTTAGGGAAAAAGACCTGATTGACTTTGACTGGGACCAAATGACCGACCAAAAAGTCGGTGTAGCTCCGAAATGGCAAGCTTAGCGGGATTCTCCTTGTCAGCAGTGGTGAACACCACAGAGTTCAGTAGTCCAATAAGAGACAAACAACGCAATGTCCAAGGGCAACGAAGGCTATCCCATCTGCTCTGAACTGACAGAAGGGCCACTGTGGCACAAGTCACTGAAATTGTTAATATTGGTTATGGGACTAATTTGTCACAGCACACAAAAGAAGATCGCCTGTTCTGATGAGTCTCATAAAGTCTTTTTTTTTATAGAAGTGAAAATAATTACACATTCTCTGTAGAGAACACACTTCAGTAAATTTTAATTACTGTATTTGCTGATTTTAACACGTTTGAAAAAACATTAAAACACAAAATGTGGCCTGTACAAATATTTCTCCACCCCACCCATACATTAACGCAAATAAATAGAAATTAAATCATTAACTTGTTTTCGCTTTTACAAAAATCAACAGAACGTGTCATTTTACCAGAGGTGTTCAAACATTTGCCTACAGCTGTATTTACAAGATATGGAAAAACTGCTTTTAAGCCTGCAGACTGATATAGATATTAGAGACCGTTGGTGATGTAGCACTGTGTGATGTTTGTTGCTTGTTTGTCAAATAGGTCTGGGATGTAGCTGCAGAAAACTGCGTTCCTCTGCAGCGAGTGGGAGGTGGAGGAGTCACAAATGTGTCTTGGTCACCAGATGGCAGTCGGCTGTTGGCAGCCACACCCTCTGCCCTGTTCAGGTACACATACACGTTGAGGTTCACAAGTACACTGATGGGACGTCCTGATATATAAGAAAGTTATTAATAATGTAATTGACAAATATAAAATGTAACCATCCAGTTTGAGTTCCGCTCTGTTTTATTAGTTGATTCTGCATGCATCTGTGGTTATTGACAAAAGCCATTGTTAAAAGTTTATCATCCAAAGGGCTGCAGGATTATTATCAAAGGTATACAGGATATACAGGTATACAGATATGGGCCTTTGTATTACACTTGTGCGATATTGCTTTTTCCCTCCTTTCCCCCCATTTTAAACAATCTTAATTAATCAATTATCATTCGTGCATCTCCTGGGGAAAAGCTAATCTTGAGGTATTTTGACTCTAATTTAGACTTGCTGCTATGATTATGCAGTTAGACATCCAAGTATCATAGCAGACAGGCTGTAAATTAATCCTGCAAAATACACGACAGCATAAATCATTTTTCCCACATAAAGCAACCGAAGCTCCATGGAAGTTTCACCGTATCAAGCCAGCCTTGCATAATTCAGAAGATTTGAAGTGTTAGCATCTTTTGTGACGAGTTATTTGTTACAGTTTTTACAAGGGATGCATTGATACTGGTAGTGGAGTCAGGGATCTGTCCGATACCGTGCTTGATACTCATGCTCATAAAAATGCTCTGATGCCCACGTGACGTGACAACAAACGGAGACCAAACACAGTTGATATTTTCTCCCGAAGTTCTTCTATGCTGACTTTACTCTGTTTGACTAAATGGTGAGTTTAATATGATTTTTAAATTATTTTTAGCTGGTTTTTTTAGCTTCAGTGGATAGTGTTAGCAGCACTGCCCAGTTTCTATATGCGCAGTACTTGGATGCACAGCAGAGTTATTTTGAAATGAAGCTTTAGTTGAAAATGTCCGTAGACAGCTGTCTGTACAGGCTGCGTTTAACATGTAAATCTTAGGCTTTGTCTGTACACGAAGATCTATTTAAACACACAGCGCGTGTCACCAACGAACAAGATTTGTAAAATCGCAGTGTATGGTTTAGAAGACATTCATTTACAGCCCAACCAGCCAAATAAAATACTTCCAAGAAGGTGAATACAAAAAAAAAGCACTTTTACTCACACTTGGTTTGAAAAAACTGGTATTGATGCATCCTTAGTTTTTACTTGTGCCATTGTTCAAATTGAGTGGTTGATCCTTTTCATCAAGTTTAAGTTTGAAATAATGTAATAGTCCAAGTCATTGAGCGTTGTGGAAGTGTAAGATCATGTAGGGATGGTCAAGTCATTACATTGCACAAGCCTATTTGGTATGTGAGGAGGTTTAATATTAGAAAGAAGTTTACTAGGAGTTGAAACTGAGGTCTGTATTACTTAAGCCAATACAGTTGTATACAAAAAGCGGGGCATTGTGTAAAAGGTTAAGAACTCCACATTTTTATGCACGATTACTTTATTTGCTGAATTTAACCGGGGGGGGGTGGGGGGGGGACAAAACAAAATGTGGGCTGTGCAAATGTTATATGGCACATTTTATATATTTTGTTTTCTTTTTTTTTCCTCCAATATGTTAAATGTTAAAAATACCAAGTTCGTTCCCTGTAGAGCAGGGCTCACTAGTCTTATCCATAAATAGCTGGTGTGGCTACAGATTTCGTATAAATCAAGCAGTATTGTTTAACCGGTTGGTCTCAGTCCTCCAACAGCTGCTTTATTATAGAATATGTGCCCCTGCTTGGTTGGAATGAAAATCTGTAGCCGCACAGGCCCCTTGTGGACTATGTTTGTGAGGGAAAGAAGCAAGAAAGCCGAAAACCCACAAGATTTACTGATGTATTTGTTTTGCTTATTTAAATAATGTTTAATTAAGGTCAGTAACTATGTATAATAACACAGACAGCAGCACCCTAGTGTAAGTGAAAGAAAAAGAGAATGAAAATCAAAAGTTCATTTACTCTGTCAGATCTGATTGCACTCAGATCACATTTGCTCAATATTCTGCATCATAATAAATATATATATATATACATTTTCACATATTTGATTTCAGAATCAGCTAGGTTCTGCTCATGTCATTGTTAGTCTGGTTGTTTCCTTTCAGAGTAATCCCCCTCCCCCAGACAACATTAATCCTTGTCTGTCCCCCCGTCCCCCACTCCTTAAGCGGAGAGAAAATCTGCGTTATCTCTCTTGTTTATAAGGTGGTAAATTGTTGTCTTTAACTACAGAGCAGTTACTAATTTCTTTTGATGATTCATAGTGTGTGTGTGTGTGTGTGTGTGTGTGTGTGTGTGTGTGTGTGTGTGTGTGTGTGTGTGTGTGTGCATCATACAGGGTTTGGGAAACCAGAATGTGGACATGTGAAAGGTGGCCTTGTCTGAAAGGGAGATGTCAGGTGAGGTTTTAATTGCCCACATTGTTGTATATGGTTTCTGACCTACGATAAGAGAAGCTCTTATTTATATTTCACATAGTGTAACTTGTGTGGAGCTTCTAGATTAACAGATTATGGTAAATCGGTATGGTATAGAGTGGAGCTGTGTCGGTTCATTAGCAGATATTAAAGCAGCATGTGGTCTGCTGGAGTTGGATTCCCAGTAGTAAGTCAAGATTAAGGGATGTGATGTCTTTTTTCCCCTTACTGACAGAGTTGTTAAATCAGTTGTTCACTGAAGAACTAAATGAACACATTTTTCTCCTTCCACCAAATGAAAATAATCAGTCAAAAGAAGCTCAGTGTCCAAAGTTTGGGGGGGGGGGCATTCCCCCTTTATGCAGTCAACAGAGACGTAAGCACCATTTGCACCAGTAAAATTTTCTGCCAAAAAAGCTTGCCTACTGTTGTTGCCCTGGAAGGCCGAGGGTGGAGCCACTTGGATGATGCAAAACTTAAGGAGACAGGAGCTGCATCAGTTTTTGCTCCATTGGCTTTGCTATTGGCATGCATGCATTTTGGTTTGCCATATATATAATTATTGCTGCTACTTCTGTCAGCTATGTGGCGTATTGCTTTCCATTTTCATAGAACAAATGAATGAATGCTGATTGAGGCAGATATGTTGTGATTTAAGAGTGCAGTTTGCAGAGCTGCATTTCCCTGGTGTCTTCAGTGCAAAACCAACGAATCAGTAAAAATTAACTACACTTGCTCTAAAAGAAGATGTTTGTGCACATTTTATTGCATAATTACTGCTTGTTTGCTGAATTTAACCCATTGGTAAAAAAAAATATATCCTGTGCAAATGTTATGTCCCAGTTTATAGTTGGTCTCCAATCTGTTAAAGTAAGCAAAAAAATTGTGCACTAAAATTTACAGACAAAAGGCAATTTTATTTTTGCGTACGTCTGTATCTTGGTTGATCCACTATGTTTTCACTGCACTCGTTATTGTTTTAACAATAAAATTGATATTAGCTTAATCTCTTCCTTACCATTGTGTATTTAGAGCAATGTGGTAATCATGGTGTGATGGTAATGATGAGATAATTCAAACATTAAGCACAGAGATTTGGGTGGTTCCTGAATTTTTCACTCAACATGTAGCTTTGTTACTAAGTTTTAGAGGTTTTCCTCTTAGAAATTAATGAAATAAAATTTTAGAAGTTAATGAGAAAAAAAATGTAGAAATTAATGAAATAAAACTTTAGAAATTAATGAGAAAAAAATGTAGAAATTAATGAAATAAAATTTTAGAAATTAATGAGAAAAAAATGTAGAAATTAATGAAATAAAATTTTAGAAATTAATGAGAAAAAATTTAGAAATTAATGAAATAAAACTAGAAATTAATGAGAAAAAAATGTAGAAATTAATGAAATAAAACTTTAGAAATTAATGAAAATAAATAGAAATTAATGAAATAATATTTTATAATTAATGAAAAAAAATGTAGAAAATAATGAAATAAAACTTTAGAAATTAATGGGAAAAAATGTAGAAATTAATGAAATAAAATTGTAGAAATTAATGAGAAAAAATTTAGAAATTAATGAAATAAAACTTTAGAAATTAATGAAAAAAAATGTAGAAATTAATGAAATAATATTTTAGAATTAATGAGAAAAAAATGTAGAAAATAATGAAATAAAACTTTAGAAATTAATGGAAAAAAATGTAGAAATTAATGAAATAAAACTTCACAAAGAACTGACACCACTCTTGTATTTACATTAGGACTATTGGGAAACATCTAATGATAGTGGACTATTAAAGAAACTGCATTCATAACTTTCTTACAAGCCATACTTACACAATTATGAATGCTAAATGACCGATAACGTTTTATCTGTATTTATTTAATCTCTTCCTCTTTTTCCCCCCTCAGTCTGGATGCTGGAGTCCTGATGGAAGTCGATTGTTATTCAGTGTTCAGGGAGAAATGGTGATCTATGCACTTACTTTTTCCGACATGACAGGTACTTTATATGTTATACTTGACGTTTATTTTAATAGACTGACCCCACTCTGCTCTTTACTACACCTTCATAATCTGCTAAACAAATTTGGATCATTTTCAACTTCACTGGATAAATATTTCACTTTTTTTGTTTGTTTTTTCATTTATCTGCCACATCAAGTTTCCAAAGTTAATCATCATTCATTTTAGCAGGAGGAGGAAATTCACCATGTTCTACTTTAAATCAGATGCAAAATGTGCTCCTTATTAAATGTGCAGTTGTATGCAAAAGTTTGATCTCCCCAGTCAAATGACATGTTTTCTTGATTCTCTAAGGTACAATGAGTTAACGCTTCTCTATGTGAAAGAGTTAAATATGGCACATTCGGCTTTTTCCCTTTAATATGGTCTTCAGCAAATAAACAGTAATAATACGTTAAAATATGCGGAAGTCCTCTAGAGAGGATGTATTAGGGGTTTTTCCCCACATAGGACATCAACAGATGTAATTTCACCAGGTCACCTAAACCTTTGCATATGACTGTATTCTATGGCTCAGTGTAGTGACATTTTTAGCAACCAGGTGTCACCCTTCTCCTTTTATCCAGAGCACAGTAACAGCTCTCCTGCTCCTGAAAACTCTGTTTTTGATTGGAGCAGAAACATAAAGGAACAACACTTCCAGTCCAAGACTGGTTTTCTGTATTTCACCTCTAATGATAAAGCAAAATGTTTTAAAAAGCTTCTGCGTGCTCAATAATATCATGTAATGAAATATTGCCGATCATGTACCAGCTTTGTCTGATACGGAGACCTAAAGCTATTCATCAAACAAACTTGAGTTTTTGACTAATTACCTCAGCAAGTCCTGCGATTTGTGGTCAACTCACCTTGTGCTTTTTACTCTTTGACAGTGATATTGATGAGGTTTTAGTGTCTCAACATGCCAAGTTTCTGCTGTAAGCACAGTGAATGTATTTTCTCGCATACTCATGGTGGTTGTGGTGCCCGCTGAGCCTAGTTTTACTTATCACACAGGAATTTGTGTTTTTAGATGACATTAACGTGAAGTATTTTCATAGTTTTGGATTTTTTGTACCATGCATGTACATGAGGCCTGCAAACGGCGTCAACCCAATTAACTAAACATTCATTGACAACAATATTTTAGACTTTGTGCCAGATGTTTCCTCAGTGAGAGGTGATCCTAGTGCACTCCTTACTTCAGATTGTCCCCCAGCTCTCAGTTTCTAAACAGGGCAATTTGTGAAAGAAGTTTTTTTTTGTTTTGTTTTCTTCCATTTGGGTCTATTTGTTGCTGAGGTCTTTTCTGAGATTTCAGAATTTAGGAGTTTCAGATTTCCATCTGTTGTGTTCTCAGTGATCATATTGCTTACAGAAGTGCCCGACTGCCCTACTGAGATGGTATTCTTTTTTTGAGCGTATGCTTCCCCGGGCCCTCTGCCAGGATCATCAGTTTTTATGCCAAACCCACCCCTGTACGTTGTGGATAAACAAAGAAAGGATATCAAGATATAATCTGATTCCACTTCACAACTTTCACAAGTTCCAGGTACTTATCTTTGATGAAAGTTCTGGCAAGGTTCTTGGCATGGAGGTGATGTCTTATCATTGTTTGCAGACTTGATGGTCCTAAAGTGTAACCAGTATCTGCAAACTCTTGATGCTTTGCCATGTATGAAAGGAGAAAAAGCACAAACATGGGCTTTAGTTTCATTTTGTATTATCTGACCATTTCCACTTTAAGACAGATTCAGATGTCATGAATGACCACTTAAGAAAAGTTAAACATTCTTTAACTTTGGTGTGTGTAAGTGATGCTCATGGGCAGTTTATCAGCGTGTATTAAAAATAATGGAGTGAGATCCCTGAATTTTATGTCATTTTTGCATAGGCACTTAAACTTGATAAACAATCAAATGAAATTGTAGAACTTCCTAAAACACAGAAGGATAGCTCTGTTGTGTTTTGAATACAAGTCCAAGCAGGTAAAAAACATTTTCATGGCCTTTTTGCTCATCAAAAATGTGCACCTTTGTGCAAATGGGTGGTGGTTTCTTTCAAATGTTGGCTCAAAGTGTTTATGTAACTTGTTTCAGGAGGACCTAAATCTGCTGCAGTTGTGGCCGACCTCTCTGAGACAACTTTCAGTGGTACTGGTGGTGAAATCACGTAAGCCGTGCATTTGAGTGTACTTGTGTTTTCTAGTTGTAACGTGGTCAAAAGTTTTGTTTGTGTATTTATGGGCTTCTTTCATCCTGTGCTGATCAGCGTTGGAGGAGAGGTTCAATCACTTGCTTGGGATCCCTCTGGAGAGAGACTGGCTGTACTCCTGAAAGGTACAGAACAGTACAGATCTTGGTCAGCTTCCTTTAATTCTGTACAGATAGTGCTAGAATTTGATCACTGCCAACAACAGGCAGCAAAAAATGCTCCTGTTGTGCCGTATAGTTTATAGGTGCGTAACACAACACACTTATAATACTGTATTGTAGCACTGTATGTACTGTGCTGTTGATGCAGGTCATGGGCACTGCAGGTGCCCTCTAATTTCACAGAAAACTCCACACATGAGCAAGTTTGGTTATTGTAAGAACGCTAGGCCTGTGCAATGTCTAAAAGTAGTTTTCACAGTATTTTCTAGGTAAAAAAAGCTGAGGATAAGACAAACTTACTTCCAGATGTCCAGGGCTATGCACTACGGCTATGTGTCTATTGGGGCATGCTTCTTAAAGTAACGTGAAGCCCAGTTTCCTAACATATTTGGCAGTTTATTTAACAGAAAATTAGTTAGTTCTAGTTCTTTTTTTCCAACCTGGGCCAGACCACCTCCTATTTCACTCTTTATCAGTACGGTGCCAAAAATTTCATGATGTTTTTAATTTTTTTGCAAGTGAAGTGTTTACAGTTAAGCAGCAAGTGCCACAGTTGGTGGGTTATTGGGGCTGCAAGTGCAGAAAACACATGGTATGAACCAGTGACTAAAGAGGTGCAGTAGATTTTGATGACTGGTTTATATTTTATGTGGCTTTTTGTGATTCTAGTGGCATGTGGCACTATTTACTTTCTGATTAATTCGATGAATGCCTCCTGGTCTTTACCTGTCGCCCCCTATGGCACAAATGGAAACTAGACATAATGAAAACAGATTAAATAGAAAATTAATATTAAATAGATATATAATATTAAATATATAAATAGATCATTTTATCCTGTTTTTTTTCTGTGATTTCCACTCTCATTATTCTCCAGCTGTGCAAATGTATAGACATGCTTTGCGCAACCGTATTACCTTATAGTTCATAAGTAAGTGGGGCAGTCGTGGGCTGGAGGTTAGGGATCCAGCCTCATGACCGGAAGGTTGCCGGTTTGATCCCCAGAGCCGACAGCACATGACTGAGGTGTCCTTGAGCAAGACACCTAACCCCCAACTGCTCCCTGGGTGCTGTGGATAGGGCTGCCCACCGCTCCGGGCAAGTGTGCTCACTGCCCCCTAGTGTGTATGTGGTGTTTCACTTCACGGATGGGTTAAATGCGGAGGTGGAATTTCCCCGTTGTGGGACTAATAATAATAATAAGGACTAATTAATCACTTAATCTTAATCTTAACACAACAGTTGTACTACTTACAACTTTGTAATGTGTTATTTTTTGTGCTGTTGATGTGAGTCATGGACAGTCAAATTTCACTTTAACAGTGAAGTCAGTGTTTTTACATTCGTATGGCTAAGGACAGTTTTTTAGTGCTTGTTAAAAAAAACTGGAGTGAGTTGTCTTTATTTATTTTTTGTGCATAGACACAAATATAAATGTACAAATTCTAGCTTTTGGCTAACTACCTCAGCAAGTCCTGCAGTTTGTGTATTACTCACCTTGTGAAAGGTTAGTGGATCACTTAATACATGAGCCCTGTGTACAAGCAGGGAATAAGGATCTTCCTCTGATGTCCCGTTTTCTGTCATCCTCACAAGGTAATGCGGAATCCTCCGGTCATTCTGCTATCATTGCTGTGTTTAAAACCCGTTCCAGCCCCGTGTTTGAATTGCTTCCATGGTGAGTGGAACATATACTGGAATCTTATCAGGGTACAATCTAGATACAAGTCAAATGAAACAGACGGATGGAAATGAGCTCTTGCAGTGCACCTAGTACTTGTTCAGGACATAGCTAGTGTTGCTGTAACTTAGGTTTCTGCACATGTAAGCAAAGAATATCAAAGACTGTGACAAAATGTGTGGGATGTTGTTATTACACCAAACCTCTCACAAATTCCCAGTGTAACATTGGGCTAAAATGTACGTTGACTGAGTGAGAGCCTTATTATTACCACTCAGGAACCGCTGAAGCAGCATTGTGGCAGACCCAGTTTGTAGAGTCTCTAATTCTCTGTTCAGTTATGTATTTGTATTTTGGTTGTGCTGACAGTTATTTTGCACTCTACTACAGTGGTTTTGTGAGAGGGGAGGCCGGAGCCGAGCCTAGATTGATTCAGTTCCATCCTCACTTCCAGCATGGAGCATTGCTCACAGTGGTGAGTGCATTTTTTGTGTGAATGCTGTAAGCTTAGTATGTGCGTGACCACTGTGCTGACTTAAACATTTCGCGCTATCATCAGGATTCATGTGGTCATGAAAATCCTGGAAAAGTCATAGAATGTAGATTTTTATTTATTTATTTATTTTTTGTTGAAGTGAACTGCCTCTCTCTACATCCCTCGCTTAAATACTGCAAATATCAAAGTATTCTAACATGAGCTAAATGTAATAAAATGGGGAACAGTGTCAGCCTAATCATGCGCAGTGTAGCTCTTTACAAATGGTATAGATATCTGAAGATACCTGCCATACATTGGTGACATTTCGATTTAATTTCCATTCTAGTCATTTAGTCTAAACTGCATTCTGATTTCCTAGTTAATAATATGTAAATATTAAATGCTATTTTATTATATTTAATTGATGTTTTTACCTTACAGAAAAGCTGTCTTTATGTTAAATTATTGATGGCCGGGTACAGATAAAATTCAAATTCATTATGTTTTCAAATATATACGACGTTATCGCGCTTTTTATGGATTTTAAGCAAATGATTTGGAGTTAACTGTCAAGGCTTGCATACCATGAGTAAAATGCTTATCAAATATATTAGTAGAAATGTTACAAGCAAAAAAAGCTAAATGTTTTATAGTATGTCAGTGTAACGTTATGCCAATTCTCATTTTATGTCATGGAGAAAATTGAATAAAAATAAATCATCAAAATCAGGGCTGTCACTATTGAATATATTGATAATTGGGTAATCTAGGAATTATTTTGACTATTAATCCAGTAATCATCAGATTTCGTCTGAAAGTCCAGATGAACAAACTAAAATAAGTGACAACAACAGTTACCTTTAAATGCTTAACCATTCATTATTTTAGTCCAGACAGCTAAACACAGATTTAGATGAGACATATCTGTCTTCAGTTTCATATCGTTTTCTGTTCATTTATTTCTAACCTGTTTTTAAACAAGCCAAGCTTCACTACATCACCAAATAAAATTAAATGTCTATGAAAAATATGTTCACTTACTCACTTCTTGAGCTGATATTGGGCCTTGTAATCTGTTCTGGTGAGCCACCTTATGATAAAACAAAGATTTAGAAGGGAGGAGGAGGACAGGAGTAGTAGCTTTTGGATGCAACCCATAACTGATGAACAGCATATCTGAACACACTTAAGTGTGCCTGTAAGTGACTTAAGTGCTGCTAGCTCTCCCTTATGGAGATTGTCCAGACTGCTGAACATGGCTTCATAATGGCCTACAGGAATCATGTATACAATTCAGATTGTAGACATGCCAGTTCATTAAAAACATTTTCTACAACTTCCATTTCACAGTAGTAGCGCTTACAGTGGACTGGGGCAGCTCTAGCAGGGCAGACATTTGACTGTGGCGTCCTGTGATAGTGACAGTGCCATGTTTAAAATCACTGAGCTCTTCAGTATGACCCATTCTGCTGCCTGTGTTCGTCTATGGAGATTGCAAGGCTATGTGCTTGATTTTATATACCTGTTTAGCAATAGGTGTGGCTGAAACAGCTGAACTTAATAATTAGGAAGGGTGTCCAGATAGTTTTGGCCATATGGTGTACCATACCTTAATGTGAATAAAGACTACAAATTCATTATTGCTGCAAAATAATTTTATGCCTGATATAAAGTTAGACAGTGAGTTCTGCATGACGTAGATTCCATAGGTATTCCATAGCACTGAGAAAGACACAGGAAATATCTGATTTATAGATATTTATTTTTTTTTTTTTTTAAGCGGTTGCGCTAAAACTGGCATGACCAGTTATTAAATATAAAGAGAGAAACATTGAAAGTTGTTCAGTTCAGTTCAGTTCCGTTTGTATTCTAAATCTGTTTACATGAAATGATTCAGATTCGAGCTCAAACCGTAGATCACCCTGACTCTCATGTTTTTCTCTTTGCAGTGTTGGTCTAATGGGCGAATTTCTCACGTGCCTTTCTACTTTGTTAGTGTGGGGAGGTCACATTCCTTTGGAAGTCCTCCTCTTCCTCGCTTCACCAGCAAGACTGAAGATTACAACATGCACACACTGTACACAGAACACATTTCCTAAGCACATTTGTTTCCGACTTCAGTTTGCACAACTGAATAAAAACAGATTTTGCATCATCTATGTGGAGATTTATTGGCTCTCGATATTCTGGACTCCCAAGTGGTGCATCTGTCCACCCCTCCCCCAGATTTGAATGTCAACAATATCGCAGCTATCCCTGACCAGGAGTGTGAGAGGACATTTAGTATGTACAGGCCGAACTTGCACAGAACTGGCAGTCTGTGTTCTCCTCAAAGTGTATGCAGAGCTGCCCTACGGCATTATATAAGCAGCAGTTCAGAAAGCTGTGGTGGCCAGCTACACCCACATTTTATATATATATATATATATATATATATATATATATATATATATATATATATATATATATATATAAATAAAAAAACACAATGATTTTCAGACTTGGGGACACATTTACATAGTTCTTGTTGATTAAACTCATCAAGACACTGTAAATGTGCTCTTCATCATTAACTTATGTTGTACATGCTGTGCAAAAATGTCATAGAAGCTTGTCAGTTAGTGTCCAAGAATATCATATTTGTGTTCCCATGCTTTACAGTACATCACACTTGAGTCAACTCATTTGTTCCTTGCAGAGAATTCCTGGATGGTGTACAAGCTTGCCATGCAAAGACTGGTTGCATCTGTCATTCAGTCTCAAAAGCACTGTTAGATGAGACCAGCATACCAGTAAGCTATTTGTAAAGTGTGCCAGAACAAAACTGCTGTTGTAACAGAAGGAAGAAAAGCCCCACCAGTTTCCCAGATGCTAGTTCCATTTACACAGCAACCTATAACCCAAGCATTTTGAAAGTTTCTACATGGAGTTATTGTGCAACATTCACTTGGTAAAACCACAGAGTTATAATTAAGTGCCAGTAATTCTGTCCAGTAAGTCCAGTCTATGAAGCACGATACAACTGTTACAGTGCACCCGGAAAGTATTCACAGCGCTTCTCTTTTCCACATTTATGTTACAGCCTTATTCCAAAATGGATTAATCACACAATACCAAATAATGACAAAGTGAAAAAAGTTTGAATGTTTTGCAAATTTATAAAAAAAAAAAAAAAAATCCACAAGTATTCATCGCCTTTGCTCAATACTTTGTTGAAGCACCTTTGGCAGCAATTACAGCCTCAGGTCTTTTTGAGTATGATGCTACAAGCTTGGCACCTATTTTCGGTACGTTTCTCCCATTCTTCCTTGCAGAACCTCTCAAGCTCAGGTTGGACAGGGAGCGTCGGTGCACAGCCATTTTCAGATCTCTCCAGAAAGGTTCAATCGGATTCAAGTCTGGACTCTGGCAGGGCCGCTCAAGAACATTCAGAGTTATCCTGAAGCCACTCCTTTGTTATCTTGGCTGTGTGCTTAGGGTCGTTGTCCTGTTGGAAGATGAACCTTTGCCCCAGTCTGAGGTCCAGAGCGCTCTGGAGCAGGTTTTCTTCAAGGATGTCTCTGTACATTGCTGCATTCATCTTTCCCTCAACCCTGAATAGCCTCATTTCCTTCTGCTGAAAAACAACCCCACAGCATGATGCTGCCACCACCATGCTTCACTGTAGGGATGGTATTGGCCAGGTGATGAGTGATGCCTGGTTTCCTCCAGACATGACGCTTGGCATTCAGGCCAGAGAGTTCAATCTTTGTTTCATCAGACCAGAGAAGTTTGTTTCTCAGGGTCTGAGAGTCCTCCAGGTGTCTTTTGGCAAGCTCCAAGCAGGCTGTCTTGTGCCTTTTACTGAGGAGTGGCTTCCATCTGGGCCATTCTACCATACAGGCCTGATTGGTGGAGTGCTGCAGAAATGGTTGTCCTTCTGGAATCTTCTCCTCTCTCCACAGAGCAATGCTGAAGCTCTGTCAGAGTGACCCTTGGGTTGTCGGTCACCTCCCTGACTAAGGCCCTTCTACCCCAATCACTCAGATTGGCCCGGCGACCAGCTCTAGGAAGACTCCTGGTGGTTCCAAACTTCTTCCATTCACGATAATGGAGGCCACTGTGCTCATTGGGACCTTCAATGCTGCAGAAACGTTCCTGTACCCTTCCCCAGATCTATGCCTCGATACAACCTGTCTCTGAGGTCTACAGACAATTCCTTGGACTTCATGGCTTGGGTTGTGCTCTGACATGTACTGCCAACTATGGGACCATAGACAGCCTTTCCAAATCATGTCCAATCAACTGGATTTACCACAGGTGGACTCCAATCAAGTTGTCAAAACAACTGAAGGATGACCAGTGGAAACAGGAGGCACCTGACCTCAATTTTTAAGTGTCATGGCAAAGGCTGTGAATACATATGTACATGTGATTTTTTTTTTTGTTTGTTTGCAAAACATTCAAACAAACTTTTTTCACTTTATCATTATGGGGTATTGCGTGTAGAATTTTGAGGGCAAAAAAATGAATTTAATCCATTTTGGAATAAAGCTATAACATAACAAAATGTGGAAACAGCGAAGCGCTGTCACTGCATACTAGACTATAATGCAGAGTACAGTACTGACACTAACATCATTCACACATGAGCCTGTATGATCACATACACACAGAGGCAAACATGAGAGACATGCTTTGACTTATTTCACTCCACTAAACAGTGAGCCAGTTTATCTGGCAGCTTGTTTATTGCAAAGGCATTCACATTGTGTAGAACCCACAAGGAACAAGAGGTAGTATTGGTCAGTATCTGTGTTAGTATAGCCATATTGGCCTTAGTTTCACTTGGTACTGGGTGGAAAAGGAAATTCGTGGTGTCCTACTCGGCCACATGGGGCATCCTTTCTAACTGACTCTCGCCTGTATTGCCAGCGCAACTATAGATGAAAGCCCCCAATGCAAATGCCTGCACACACACAGTGAGTGCTCCAATAAGACAATGACCCAAATGCAGTGGGGGATGGGGGTCATGATCCAGCGCTGGAGAAGTACATCTCCCAATTTAAATCACTGAAGTGCGCAGTTCACTTGCCAAAACCCTCGGCACAAACAAGAGCAGAAAACAGCTGGAGGGCAGCAGGAAACAGTGGGATTTTACATCTAAGCCAGTTTAGACTGTATTTCTGTTCATTTGTGCAGCGCTAGTATTTCGAGCTGATTTAAAATGATCCAGGGTGAGGGAGAAATCCCATGCAAGTACAAAAAAATAGCACATACTGTAGTATTTAGATCATATTTGTGTCTTTAACCCGTCACGACAAAAACAAACTGATTCCGGCGCTTCCCTTTCGGACGCCACGCGTCTCCCAGCGCTGCGGTGTTTTCCGGGACGGCTGATTCCGCTCTGCTCGGTAAGTTGTTCGGGCATCGCGCTCGGTCCTGGGCGAGGATGTGCTCCTAACTGCTGGTGAGCACCAAGTCTACGAGGGGTCTGAGTGACGACACTGGCTGAGAAACACGCCGTCCTGGCCCAGTTTCAGTGGCCCGCGTTCGCCGTGGCTTCGTGCAGACGGCGAAGTTTGACGCAGTGAGTTCAGTTCTGTCTCAGGACGCCGGGACACTGCAGCTGGAGCGGCGGCCCATATCCGGAACCCAGGACAGGTATGGCTGGGATGTGTTAGCTCTCGCTGGCTAATCGACCTTTAATTACGACACGGATTCGTCTTTTTTCCCGGACCCTCTGGACTCCATTCAGCCTTATTGTTCACTCTTGCTGTCCCGCTTTGCTCATGCCGGTAAACCTCAGCTGTACTGTTTTCTATTCGTTGTTCCTGCTGGGAAGTTCAGTGCTGCCAGACGGCGTGTGGTGAAGGGCACCGCCGTGTTTTGTTCCCGTTTTCTCGGTCGGTTTCCAGGCTCTGCTACACAAGACAAACTCAGCAGGACGGACTCGCAGTCCGACGCCGACCCTGCTGGCTAGTAATGGGCTTCCAAACTACTCCGCTGCTGCTGCTAGCCAACTTTAGCCACCTAGCTAACAACAACAAAGATGCTAACCTTAACGTCAGTTGGCACCGTGAGCCCAAACGGGTGGCTTCCACGACTAGTCAGGGGAAACCACTCGTCTGAATAAATAAGACTGGGTTTGTCGCTTTCTCAGCTGGCCTCGGTAGAGGGGTCCTGCGAAACTGGCTAGGTTAGGGTCTATCGTGTCAGAAACGAGGGTCCCCAGGTTAGTTAGGTTAGCTAGCAGGGTTCAGTGGCTAGGAGCCTTCACTAGTTTGTTAGGCGAAGTCTGGGGTTTATCGGGGAAAGCCGAGGTTAAATGTTAAGGGGAAAGTCGCTTCCACACAAACAGCAGTACATTATCCTGCTTTGTCCCTCCTGAACCACATCTCGGTAGGAAGGCGAAGCTTGGCTGGCCCAGAGTTGGACTGGCCGGCGCACATCAGCCATGGTGCAGCAGTAGAGCCGAGGAAAGAGATGTGGCACAGCTTTAGTCAGCTGGATACTTCACGGGGATAAGAATTACCTTCAGTCCAGCTGCCAGTGGAGAAGCCAAGACTAGTGTAGAGCACTAAGTACCCAAATACTGTCTGACATTTGTCCCATACTTAAAATGGATTGTTTATTGTGTTAGGAAGCAAAGTGTCAAGTGACCTTTATTTACAGCAGACCGCTCCAGGTCATTTCTTTAAGGCAAAGTCTTATTTTTATTATTATTATTATTATTATTTTTTATTTTTATTTTAAGGCCGATCATTATCGTTTGAACAGCTTCTTTGTAGACTTGTGCAGGTTTGCGTCCAAAATTTCCGAGTTCA
Organism: Pygocentrus nattereri; assembly: GCF_015220715.1. Taxonomy (NCBI): domain Eukaryota; kingdom Metazoa; phylum Chordata; class Actinopteri; order Characiformes; family Serrasalmidae; genus Pygocentrus; species Pygocentrus nattereri. Next base: position 20,091,858 of record NC_051239.1, read on the forward strand.
TGACACCAACAGTGAGCGCCAGCTCACAGACAGGTCTGCTCTTCTCCTCTCCAGGCTCTCCTCACACTGAGCCTCCCATCAGCTTGATGTTGTGCTGCAAGTGTTTTTCTCTGAAACACGTTTCATTTGGTTAAGCGCTGCATGGAGTGACCTGGAGAACTTTAATGAAGTTCACCAGTGGTCCTTCTGTGGCCACTGTGCTGGAAATGAAAGGGTGTAGCGGTGAATTGAGGGGCGTGTTATTGATTATGATAGTGAAATGAAGTTAAGGATATTCTGCGATCAGGACACTCATGTGCTCATACGATGTACGAGAAAGCTAAACACACCACTCAGGGTTTAAATGAATGTGTTCATGTTGCAGATATAAGGAAAAAGATTTGAATATGAAACTTGGGAAATATAATATTGCAAAGAAGAAAGTTTAGATTAGTCCAGACTGATGAATAAAGCTGTTCCAACATGACTAAGCATTGCGATTGATGTTATAATAACATTACTGTAATTAGTAATTAATAAAGAGAATGACTCTTTATTTGGAAATCGGTGATCAAAGGCAGATAGAAATAAGAAATGCTGTAAACGGACGACTAAAATACTCGAATAACTAATTTATTTCACAAGTAGTTGAACTAGTCAGGAAAACAAATATACATTATAATCTGTTATAAAATCACAAACTTATTATATAATTATATATTATATATATATAATAAGAAGCATCTATCTGCTTCTAGTTTGTATTGGGTAAAATAACAACTACAACAATGATCAACTTGGTTTGTGTAGCAAGTTTCGCACATTTAAAGTGCAGCTCAGAAGTGCTTTACAGGGAGAAATGGGAATGAAAGCCATCATAAGCTGAAGAAGAAAATAGAGGCAAAAAAAAGCATCGAATAAAATGAAAAAGAAATAACAATTCTATAAATAAATAATTCTAAAAAATAATAATAACAAAATGGATACAACGTGGTGTTATGTCTAGGAAACAAACGTTAAAAAAATCTATAAAAATAAACTAAAATGAATCATTTTCCAGACTCTGAAGAAATAGTTTTACTTTCTATGTTACAGTTCACAGCAGGGCCAGCTGTTTCAGGGCACTAAGCACTGTAAAATTAGAGGCTAACTAATAAAAATGACTACCACAAACAGTCTAACTTACGTACACGTACAACAGGCGTATTGTGTATTGCTGTAGATTGGATGCTTTCAAATAAGGTACAATTTAAATGGCAGATAACCTTCTCCACTACTTCTTGTTGGCCAACCACATGCCAAAACAAATGGCATAAGATTAACACCACAAAAAAAAAAACATACCATTATCTTTAAGCTTTTTGTCATCTTTTTCCTCCCTGTTTTTAGCTTAAGACATGCGCATTCTTTATTGAAACATGATTAACCAGTTGTTTTTCCCCTCACTCGAGCATCACAACTTAATGGTGCAGTAATAACCCAGAAGGTGTTAGGGGACACCCTGGCAGTCATGGGGCCCTAAGCAGCTGCTTATGTCACTTATTAGGTAAAGCCAATTCTGGTCCTTTAGTCATCTTGGGTCAACCATCCAGAGCAATGGACAGTGTAGAAAAGAGGTGAGGAAGAGGGTGCAGGCAGGATGGAGTGGGTGGAGACGGGTGTCAGGGCTGATGTGTGACAGAAGGACAGCAGCAAGAGTGAAAGGGAAGGTTTACAAGACAGCAGTGCGTCCTGCTATGATGTTTGGTTTGGAGACTGTGGCTCTGTCTAAAAGACAGGAGGCTGAGCTGGAGGTGGCGGAGATGAAGATGCTGAGATTTTCGTTGGGAGTGACCAGGATGGACAAGATCAGAAATGAGCAGATCAGAGGGACAGTGAAGGTGGAGCAGTTTGGAGATAAAGCCAGAGAGGCCAGGTTGAGATGGTTTGGACATGTGTTGAGGAGGAATAGTGGATACATTGGGCAAAGAATGTTGGAGATGGAGCTGCCGGGTAGAAGGAGAAGAGGTAGACCTCAGAGAAGGTTTATGGATGCAGTGAAGGTGGACATGGAGATGGTTGGTGTGAAAGTAGAGGAGGCAGTGGATAGGGCAAGATGGAGGCAGATGATCCGCTGGGCGACCCCTAAAGGGAGCAGCCGAAAGAAGAAGAATAAGAAGCAGAAGAAGAAGAAGAAGAAGATGACTGGTCCTTTAGTAATAATTTGAACTTGGGTTCTTCTGCTCACAATGTATTTGAGAGAAAGTGCAGTCCTACTGAGAAATGTAGTGTGTTTATGTTCGCTTATTTGCAAAAGCCTTAGTTAATGGTGCACGTCAGTGTTACATGTTTAAATATGACCAATAACTAGATAAACAGCTCATTGCACCGTTTTATTGCTGTAGCTGGGAATGTTCTCAAGTGTGGTGCTACAGGGTTCGAGCCCTCTGGTCCAGTATTATGACCAGCCGTCAAAGGTTCTAATCACTACATTAAAGTTTTGTTAAAATCGCTCGCCGAGGGGAGGTGTTAAGTTGAGGTGTTGCTTGTAGAATTGAGCTATGATTGTCGTTGCAGGCCCTCGAATGAAGTGAGCTCTGATGGACCGGATGAAAATTATTAAGAGACGTTTGTCTATGAGCCTGCGCAGTGCTCGACCAGTGGACGAGAACCTGTCCGAGCTCACAGAGCATGCAGCGCCAGACGAGGCCCCAGCATCACAGGAGAATGGTGAGAAAACAAATTCATCTGATTATGTCGTTATTAGGTAATAACTAACTACTGCATTGGTGGTAACGCGACATGACAATGATGGTCTCAGTTATCTTGCTCAGTATTTATTCAGCTAATTCAGGAAAGAGTCTCTTTATGATCTTTGATCATTTCATATAAACAGAAAACAGATTGTCTGTATACCTTCAAATGTAGAAATCTTTGAATCAGACATAAGATCCCTTATCACACTGAGTATATCTTTTAAATGCTAAATATAAACAAAATTAGACATACGTTTTTAAAAAAGTGCCACTATAATATGCAACCAAGTAGAAAAGATGCTTACAATGATAACAGATTTTCAGCATATTAGTTGATGCTCTAGAGTCAATAAAAATTGATATCTTGAACTTGAACTATCCAACTAAGTCAACTTTTGCCAGTATGACAGCTGATTTGTTTAACGAATTGGGAAGCCAAAATTCGTCATCATGATTGAAATACAGTTAATTATGCAGCCCTAATTGGTTTTGTGCTGGCTTTTGCCAAAATCAAGTAGCTCAGAGAACATTCTTATACATAGCTTATCAAATGCATGCAGCCCAAAATAAGTGTGAATCACTGTTATTCATATCGTGGTAGTGGAATTTTTGTGAATATTTTAGAATGATTTGAAATTCTGCATTAATGTGACCTAAATGTGATTAGAGGTTCATCTAAATCACAAAAAAAAGAAGGTGAACCAGGTGAAACAGATAACAAACACAATGGCACAGTTTTTCATTCATTTAGTGAAGAAAGGGATCCAACATTAAATGTCTTTGTTTGAAAATGGATTTGTATGGATTTTAATAACTAGCTTGCCCTCCTTGAACAGCAATGACGTCAACCAAATGTCTGTCGAGGAGTCTTGTACATTGGCTTGGAGAAATGGTAGCCAGTTCTTTCTGATAGAACTGCTTCAACTCAATGATGTTGGTGGGCTTTCTTGCTCGAGTTCCATTATTCAGGCTCTACCACAACATTTTTACTGGCTTTTGATGTGAAATTTCATTGGCTTTAGCAGTTCTTTGGTAGACTGACTTGTGTGTCAAGGGGTATTATGTTTCTGCAAGACCCTTTAGCTTTAGTGCACACATGGAACCCCCGATGTTCTCTGTTGATACAATACATCATTCATAATACCATCATTAATGATTAGCTGTCCCATGGCAGTAAAAAGCCCCATACAGCCACCACTTTGTTTCGTAGTTGGGATGTGGTTCTTAAGGTGGAATGCAGTTGTTTGTGGTGGTTTGTGCCAAACATAAACCATAAAGTTTCTTACTCCACAGTACAATTCTCCTGCACACTTTAAACTGGCAAACATGTTCTTCATGAAGAGTATTTTAGTTCCTCTTTGCGTTCCTCACGTACACACTGTTGGTGTTCAGTGATCTCGTGGAATGTTCTTCACCTTACACAGTGATCTTTGTTGGACAACCACTCCTGGAGAGGATAAGAATGATGTTTGTACATTTTACCCTTTTGAACATCTGCCTGACAGAACATCTGCAGACAGAAGTCCAGACTCTTGAGAAATTGTTTTGCGACCTCTTCCAGAAGGATTAGCATTGACCGGTGTGACAGAGGCGTTGCGTGCACTCACAAATGTACGTGACAATGACCAAACTGTGCTGGTGAAGACTCCAGTTGATCTTTAACAGGACCAGGCTATCCCACGTCATACCTGATTGCTATTCAAACCTTTTCCAAAGCAAACATCGAATGAAAAAGTATGTAATTGTGTGTTATTTGTTTAATTTGTATATTTTTTTACCCTGGGATGAAGATCTGATCACATTTTAACGGTTTAACGGAGTGTAACGATACACTCCGCCTATGATTCAGTTTGATTCACAAGGTCAAATTTATGCAGAAAAAGGGTTTACAGCACAACTTTCTAGCACCACTGTACATGGCTAAAGCACTTTCAGTACCTGGTTTATTCTAGTAAATTCTAGGTGTATTTTTCCTTCCACAGCATCTAGAAGTATATGGATTGTCTGACCATATAAACGAATCCTCATACTTGAAAGCATCAGTTTTGGCTCTCAAAATCCCAAAATAAAAGGGTGACAACAAATTGGCTGTAGTAACAGACCTCAAGGAGGTCTCCAAAAATTCATTCATTGAAATAATTTTTTTCTTTAACCAGAGTATTTATTTCAAAGTTGTGGTACCAGTTATGAGAGATGAGTGAGAACAGGGCCGCTGATATTTGATAGTAGCTTTGCTTCGGACAAATTAAAAGTATGTTATTGTACAGACACTTTCACATGACTTTAAATGGTACAAGCACAAAAGATAAACTGTGGCTTAAGTTTTTATGGGATTTGGAGGGGTGGAGGGTTCACGCTACGTGTGGAAGACGTTTTTTTTGTTTTTGCCACAAATGTAGAATTTCCTCAGAGCAAGCCAAAAGACATTTTATCAGTTTTAAGTACAATTCCTAAATATAAAAATACAAAATCTTCATAAAGTCACAGAGACTTTCCGTTCTTTACAAAGAAAAAAGGATAAATGGCTCATTAACACATGGACAGTTGGTCTTTGTTGTGTTAGCCTCTTATGTTTACTTTGCCACCCATTTCCTGGGTCACAGACTCCTAGTAAATGGTGTTTAGAAATGCCATTTAAAAGGACTTTTAAACCACAAAATGAAATACTGACGAAATACTGAAAATATTTATTGTCCATCCTGTAGAGGTAAAAGGTGACTCGCTCAGGTGATTCTGTGAGGCAAGATCTGTGGCACTGAAATTGTGAATGACAAAATTCATACAAGTGCCAAATATTAGTACTCACCGCAGATTTTTAGGCTAATTACTAAAGGGAAACCAGAAAATGTATATCATTGGAAGTCTATGTAGCACCCTATGACACTCAACGCTGATTTTATCCAATACTCAATGTTAAACTCTCAATGTGACTTAATCACAACACTTTTTCAGATGTCATGTAATTTCATGAATGATATTATGCAACCCAAAAGAAAAGTATGTGTAAAAGCTCATTTAAAGGAGAATTTCACCAACTTTCCTACATGTCCACATTATTAAATGTTTAAGATGTAAACAAAACAAATTGCTCAATCTACAGAAACTTACTAAGTCAGAATTGTTCTCAGCAATGTTTACAGTAACCAGACCTCTAAGGAATATAATACCTTGTACAAGGCATAATATAAAGGCTCCCTCACAGAAAGTTATTACGTGAAATGGTTACAAAGTAGCCTGAGACATTGTTTTAAAATATAAAACGTATTTAAAAAAAAAAAAAATCTATTCACATATGATAAATAATGTAAATAATGGTTTTATTAGCCAGTCATGTTCAATAAGGTGCATCTCTCCTAATCATAGTGCTGGGCGTGGATGGTCAACCTATATAAACTAGTGCTAACAGTTTTGCTTGATAGCATCAGTTTACTATACTATTTACTATATTATTGTACCATTATCAGCATCACATATAAAAACTCAGAGGTTGTAGGTTGACTTGTGGTTTTGGATTGTAAATTCTGAATATTACAGACATCCTGGAAGTGGATATTTCAGAATGTTTGTCTTACATATCGATGATTAAATGATGCAAATATTTTGAATGATCAGTGGAAATTCCTTTAAGACTGGTTTGGATTAAGTTACACTGAACGGAAAGTTGCAGATGACGCCACTTTTTAAATGCATACATGCGGAAAATTGGGATGAGGTTATTTTTGTACTATGACTAAACGTAATTTTACCATGAGGCAAAGCATTCATTGGATTTAATTAGCTCTGAGGTAGTTAAACTGTTTCAACCACAAATTGTACACGTAGGCTTTTAATGCTACATCTTTGACCTTGCCTGCCGCACTGTCTGTCTCTTTAACCCTTAGAAATCTAAATATGTTACTTATGTAATTAATAATATTTCCATTTGATTTGTATGATGTGCCAGTTGTACAGATACAGAGCTGTATCAGTGGTCAGGACCCCCACAGAATCAGCACAGATCAGGTATTATTTGGGTGGTGGATCATTCCCAGCACTGCAGTGTCACTGATGTGGCTTTGGTGGGTGTTGCACTGGCACAAGTAGATCAGACCAGCAGTGTTAGTGTCAGTGCTGGACTGAGAATAGTCCACCAACAACAATATTCATCCAACAACATCCTGTGGGCAGCGTCCTGTGACCACTGATGAAGGTCTACAAACTATGCTGCAACAGCTGAACTAACACGCCACCACCCTGTCAGTGTCACTAATGTGCTGAGATTGATCCACTGCCCAAAAAATACCTGCTCGGTGGTGGTCCTGTGGGGGTCCTGACCGTTGAAGAGCAGGGTGGAAGGGGGCTAACAAAGTATGCAGAAAAACAGATTCTATTCTTCTAGTCTTTTATTGTACAGCTACAAAGTCCACCTATAAGGTAGATGCACCTGTTTTTTTGTTGTTGTTGTTTTTTTTCTGCAGGACATCAGATTTTTCATTTTCTGGATTTTTCAAATTCCAAATATAATAAAATATCACCTGTTTATTAACACAAATATGACATTTGGTTTAAAGGGTAGAATGCAAACAGAATGTATTCTCTCTTGTTGTAAGCGAGAAATATCAATAGATAAAATTACACCTTGCTGTTGTAATTGGCAGCGATACCTGCGACTCCTAAGGGTTGAGTGAATATTTTCCCTTAAACTGTTTCTTTGTATGCGTATATTTTTTCCGTGTCTGTCTCTTTCTTTCCTTGGCATGTCTCCTTATTTGACCTTTCTGTACCTCTCTACCCAACTCTCGTACAGCTGCTTGTCTTTTACGTTTTTCATTCATCTCTCTCTCTCTCTCTTTCTGTCCCTCTCTCTCTCCTCTCTCAGAGCCCATGGTTTGCCCCGTGCCCCCTCCTGCATCACACAGTGCCCCTTCTTTCTTGAGACAGTATGCAGGGGGTTTGGGCCGCGGCGCGATCCGTAGAGATGGCCTGGACCGACCTTACCTCTCCCTTCACCGGACTGGTTCTCTCGGTGACTCTCTATCCCAATTATTTTCTTTCTCTCCTTATTTCTCTTTTGCTCGTGTCTGTGACTTTCGCTGTCTCTCCCTGGTTACTTCTTTTGTTCATGTAGTTCTATGCGCAAATGTCAGTGTACAGGAGCCCGGCAAGGGGTCATTTGAAAGCGACAGGTTAAATCTGTGATTATGTTGAAACAACTTTCAAAAAGTTCATTTAGTTAAATAATAATTTCGTGCTTCCGTCCATTCAGAGCAGAATATGGTTATTTTGCCATTTAAATTTCAATAAACTCACTGGAATCACTGCTAAAACTAAAAGTAGCTATGAATGTATACACAAAAGGATGCCTAGTTTAACTCATTTTGAGTTTTGATGAAAATGATGTTCACTTGCACTCTGGAAACTTATCACTATTAAAGCATAGAAACAGTACTTGATGAAGATTTATACGGGTCATTCCTAGCCCAACAAACTTTACTCGCTAAACCACTGATTAAATCCCACTGACTAGTTCTCATGTTTCTATCACTTTTAAAGCTAAAACACATACATTACATGCAGATACATCGCTTACAACTTCTGTTTCAGTTTAATATTTAAGGTTCTGTTTATAATTTTTGTTTGCCGCCACTGCAGATTCGGTTTTGGTTTATTAAAATCATAAAGGAAAAACTGAAGAACGTTGCAAAGATCAGAGGTCCTTGTGTTTTCTGTGAGCACGCTGTAGCATAAATAATTGCTGCAAAGCCCACACATGCGTTGTATTTATTTATTTATTTGTTTGTTTATTGTATGGGGCTTGTCCCCGTGATTGAGTGTTGCAATGGCGAGAAAATAAAAATAATAGCTGTAGTGGTGTGAAAAAACACTCACACATGTCAGTGATGCTCTAACACTGATTTAAATCATTTTACTGAGAACTGTAATTTAATATGTGTGGATTTGATGGAACATTTGTGAATTTGAGATGTGCATTAAAACTATTACAACCCCAATTCCAGTGGAGTTGGGACGTTGTGTAAAACATAAATAAAAACAGAATACGATGATTTGCAAATCCTTTTCAACCTATAATCAACTGAATACACTACAAAGACGAGATATTTAATGTTCAAACGGATAAACTTTATTGTTTTTTGCAAATATTCACTCATTTTGAATTTGATGCCTGCAACACGTTCCAAAGAAGTTGGGACAGGGGCAACAAAAGACTGGGACAACACCTGTTTGGAACATTCCACAGGTGAATAGGTTAATTGGAAACAGGTGAGTGTCATGATTGGGTATAAAGGGAGCATCCCTGAAAGGCTCAGTCGTTCACAAGCAAGGACGGGCGAGGTTCACCACTTAGTGAACAACTGCGTGAGAAAATAGTCCAACAGTTTAAGAACAACGTTTCTCAACGTGCAACTGCAAGGAATTTAGGGATTTCATCATCTACAGTCCATAATATCATCAAGAGATTCAGAGAATCTGGAGAAATCTCTGCAGGTAAGCAGCAAGGCAGAAAACCAACACTGAATGCCCGTGACCTTCGACCCCTCAGACGGCACTGCATTAAAAACCCACATCATTCTGTAACGGATATTCCCACATGGGCTCAGGAACACTTCGGGAAAACCACTGTCAGTGAACTCAGTTCGTCGCTCCATCTACAAGTGCAAGTTAAAACTCTGCCATGCAAAGTGAAGCCACATATCAACACCACCCAGAAACGCCGCCGGCTTCTCTGGGCCGAGCTCATCTGAGATGGACTGACGCAGAGTGGAAAAGTGTCCTGTGGTCTGACGCGTCCACATTTCACACTGTTTCTGGAAATCATGGACGTCATGTCCTCCGGGCCAAAGAGGAAAAGGACTGTCCGGATTGTTTTCAGCGCAAAGTTCAAAAGCCAGCATCTCTGATGGTGTGGGGGGGTGTTAGTGGCCATGGGAGGGGTAACCTGCACATCTGTGAAGGCCCCATTAATGCTGAAAGGTACATACAGGTTTTGGAGCAACATCTGCTGCCATCCAAGCAGCGTCTTTTTCAGGGACGTCCTGCTTATTTCAGCAAGACGATGCCGAGCCACATTCTGCACGTGTTACAACAGCGTGGCTTCGTAGTAAAAGAGTGCGGGTACTAGACTGGCCTGCCTGCAGTCCAGACCGTCTCCCCTTGAAAGTGTGTGGCGCATTATGAAGCTCAAAATACGACAGCGGAGACCCCGGACTGCTGAGCAGCTGAAGCTGGACATCAAGCAGGAATGGGAAAGAATTCCACCTACAAAGCTTCAACAATCAGTGTCCTCAGGTCCCAAACGCTTATTGAGTGTTAAAAGGAAAGGTGATGTAACTCAGTGGGAAACACGCCCCTGTCCCAACTTCTTTGGAACGTGTTGCAGGCATCAAATTCAAAATGAGTGAATATTTGCAAAAAACAATAAAGTTTATCCGTTTGAACATTAAATATCTCGTCTTTGTAGTGTATTCAATTGAATACAGGTTGAAAAGGATTTGCAAATCATCGTATTCTGTTTTTATTTATGTTTTACACAACGTCCCAACTCCACTGGAATTGGGGTTTTAAACATGATTTTTTTTTTTTGCTAAAAAATCTATTAATAAATTCATTATTAAAACCTTTTAGTGATCAAATGAGATGAATCATAATAAATTCTTACATACTCTTACCTGAGCAGAATTGATACGCCCCCTTTCCTGTACAAATCACAAAAAAGTGGACGCAGGGGTGACCGTGTAGAAAGAAACCAACGCTAAGGCCACAGTATACTTGCTTTTAACTATGCGTACGCACGTGCTAGATGTTGCCTTGCACATCCTCTGAAATTAACATGAAATGTTAAAAGACAATGCCAGCCTAACAGTAGGGGAAGTATACCTCCGTATGATCGGCCTGTAGCAGACTGAACAAACCAGAAATAATGCTGCCAATGGCAGAAACGTTTGAAGAGAGGCTGATAGAGCTGGTCATCATCGTCATTGCTGCTGCTGTTTCCTTCATCTTCTCAATAAATTAAGTCAGCTCTTTGACTGTTGCTATGTTTGCTGTTGATCTGGTTGTGCAAAACCACACGCAGCTGTCAAAAGTTGCACTGACGATTGGGGATTTATCGGCCCCTGACTCCCCCCTTAGGGGGATAGGACTTTTATTCCTCTAGATAGACAGTAGCTACACGAATGAGTATAGTGCTGCTCACATAGCTGAAGTGTGCACATGCATATGCAAAATTAAAAGCGAGTATACAGTTGCCACAAACGTGTTTTTTGTCGTTTTGGACGTTATGAATAGGTTAAAGATATATATTCTGTTAACATTATGTTTAGAAGATTTGTAAATCACCACCTTTAACAGACATTCAAATAAATATCTATTAATTCAACTTAACTTTTCCACCTAACTCTGGCTCTGGTTCTATTCCTAATCTTAACCCTAATGCTGCTGTTAATCGGCTTTTCCTCAGATAGTTTGTTAAGGTGACTGATTATGCTTAGGGTCATAGTTTTGACTAGATTTAATCTATCCTGAAGCTTAGGCACCAGTGATCACATGCATAAAACAATGAATTTTGCCCAAAAAAAAATTGCTTAGGTGAGCTGTGTAAAATCCAAGTTGAAAGTTGATAAAATTCGTAATGGTAAATTGAATATTAGATTGAGTTTAAGATTCAGCACTTCAGGTTTCAACAATTGCATCACTGAAATATACAACTTAGAATTAGCACTTAAGCTTTTAGTTTAGGATACTTCAGAGGTTTTTTGCAGTTGACCACAGGTCACTGGTTAGAGCTAAATAAGTTAGGAAGTTTTAGTTATATTGAGATGTAAGGTGTCAGAAGTACACTAATACCTGTGTTTTGTGTGTTTAGGCATAGTACATGAGAATGTGAAGATGGGATCAGACGGAGAGAGTGATCAGGCTTCAGGAACCTCGTCCGATGAGGTTCAGAGTCCTGTCCGAGTCCGCATGCGTAACAACCATCCTCGGCGTATCTCCAATGAGGTAATGCAGAACCATCCCTGAATATGCTCGGGCCTGATAAATCTAGTATAAACTCACATGTACATAAACAAACACATAGACACCAGTATTTCCATTAATAGGAAGGTTGATGCTTTCTGTGATTGGTAGCAGTCAGTGATACATAAATATGTCCAAAACGATCAGACACCTCATCTAATTAGTGAATTTCTTTTTTTGAATTTCTAATTAGTCAATTACTGAAATACTTTAAGGCGGACTATTTGCTGCACAAACAGCTTAGATGGTCTCCATAGGAAGGCATTGCCTCAAGAATGAGGCACTCTTGAGCAGCTGCACATGTGCCTGAAGTGAGAATGCTCAAAGACAGGTGTCTGCTAGAGGGGTATGTAGTCCAACAGTATTGAGCAGTGGAACTCTCTTCAGCTACAACATATGGTGTAAAATCTTCTCAGAAGAGTAGTGGCTGTCGTTGCAGCAAGGAGGGTTAAAACTATCTATTAATACCCTTGATTCCAGAGGAAATGTTGGATGAGCTGGTGTCTGCAAACTTTTGGACATACAATGTACATGAAGTATCTCTTGTTCTGTAACAGAGCATTATTAATGCTTCACTTGGTGCTTTTCTTGCTTTAGTCTAAATTTCTATTAATCAGCCTAGACTTCAGTTGACTGCATTTAGTAGTTACTTTGTTGCGTCTTACACTATATTTCCAAAAGTATTCGGTCGTCTGGCTTCACACACATATGAACTTGAGTGACATCTCATTCTTAATCCATAGGGTTTAATATGATGTCGGCCCACCCTTTGCAGCTATAACAGCTTCAACTCGTCTGGGAAGGCTTTCCACAAGGGTTAGGAGTGTGTTTATGGGAATTTCTGACCGTTCTTCCAGAAGCGCATTTGTGAGGTCAGACACTGATGTTGGACGAGAAGGCCTGGCTCACAGTCTCCGCTCTAATTCATCCCAAAGGTGTTCTATCGGGTTGAGGTCAGGACTCTGAGGAGGCCAGTCAAGTTCTTCCACACCAAACTGGCTCATCCACGTCTTTATGGACCTGCTTTGTGCACTGGTGCTGTTCATGTTGGAGCAGGAAGGGGCCGTCCCCAAACTGTTCCCACAAAGTTGGGAGCGTGAAATTGTCCAAGATCTCTTGGTGCTGAAGCTTTAAGAGTTCCTTTCACTGGAAGTAAGGGGTCAGACCAGTACCGTTCTCCTGGCAACCACCAAACCCAGACTCGTCCATCGGATTGCCAGACGGAGAAGCGTGAATGGTCACTCCAGAGAACTCGTCTCCACTGCTCTAGAGTCCAGTGGCGGCGCTTTACACCACTGCATTCCACGCTTTGCATTGCGCTTGGTGATGTAAGGCTTGGATGCAGCTGCTCGGCCATGGAAACCCATTCCATGAAGCTCTCTACGCTGTTCTTGAGCTGATCTGAAGGCCACATGAAGTTTGGAGGTCTGTAGTGTTTGACTCTGCAGAAAGTCGGTGACCTCTGCACACTATGCCCCTCAGCATCCGCTGACCACGCTCTGTCATTTTACATGGCCGACCACTTCGTGGCTGAGTTGCTGTCGTTCAGTCACTTCCACTTTGTTATAATCCCACTGACAGTGGACTGTGGAATATTTAGTAGTGAGGAAATTTCACGACTGGACTTGCTGCACAGGTGGCGTCCGATCACGGTACCACGCTAGAATTCACTGAGCTCCTGAGAGCGACCCATTCTTTCACTAATGTCTGTAGAAGCAGTCTGCAGGCCTAGGGGCTCGGCTTTATACACCTGTGGCCGTGGAAGTGACTGGAACACCTGAATTCAATGATTTGGATGGGTGACTGAAAACTTTTGGAAATATAGTGTATGACCTGCATAACATTCTGAGCATATTTATAAACCACATTTATTCACTGAATAGCAGGTTTGTTGTGGAAAAAATGTTATTGCCTAAAATAACAGTCCAGAGAGTCTAAAGAAGTTTTCTGGTTTACTTCAAGATTGGATTGTAAAATGGAAAAATGTCCAAACGCAGCCATGATGAGCTACAGTTGGCGAATTTGATTTGTAGCCACGGGTACACTGTTTCATTGCTTTTGGTTGGGTGTATTGTTATGTCTTACCTTGTTCTCGGTCTCTCACATTCTTCTTTCTTCTGAAGGACATTAATAAACGCCTATCACTGCCAGTGGATATTCGCTTGCCAGAAGGATACCTGGAGAAGTTTGCTATGAACAGTCCTCCCTTCGACAAACCCTTGAGTCGGAGGTTACGGCGTGCTTCTCTGGTAACGCGTTTGGTCCTCTTTCTCTCTGTCTGTGTTTGTCTTACTTTCTCGCTCTCTTTCTCTTTTTGATTTTTATCTCTCTATCTGTTTTTGCACCGATGCACAGCCACTATCAGTTACTCAGCAAGCACAGACAGATTCAAATCATTGACACAAAGTCTGTCAGTTAACACCGGAGAACTTTTATCAAGAATCAAGAAATAATTTATTGTTATTGTGATCATTTTTGTTGACGTGATGCACAAAATGAGTATATCATAGACATCTCCCGATTTCTTGAGTCATCAAGATATTGACCCCTGGGCTGAAATTAGTGGGGCACTACCTAGCTAGCTTTTTTAGGTAGTCAGTGAATAGAGGTGGGCACCTCACCGCTATGAACACAGTGATTTTTTTCCAGTCAAGATAAAATATAGTAACAATACTTATCCCCAATGTAATTTTGTCCTTTAACTTGGGTAACATTTCACATTTGGCTGTGGAAATGTATTTTGGGAGTGAACAAATTGCTATGCGTTGCTATGTTGAGTTAAAATAACTAAATGAAATACAGTAGGTACCCTCCTCATCTGTCGCTGTGTGATTTTAGCAGACACTCTTATCCATAGCAATTTAATATGGTAGACAAATGCAGCGCTAGGGGTCTTGCTCATTTCCCCCTGAACATCTCAGATGGGCAGAGTAGGGGTGTCATCTGATTGCGTCACATCAAGGAAGAGTTGCAAGACTTTGGGAAACTCAACTATGCACGTAATGGGGAATTCCACTGATTTTTTAATTTTTATTTTAAATAATGAATTGTTTTGACATAAACAACGTCATTTTCAGTGGTGTGATAGGCAATGCAACACTGTAGAGAAACTCAGTTTTTACAGTGGTGCTCATAGGAACCAGAGGTTGCAAGGTTTACAATACAAATATAACTATTTTATTTATATAAAAAAATGACTAGTGCACATGCCCATGTCTTCTTAGGGTTAATTTGGATATTATGTACATATTCATAATGGTAAAATAGTAGTCAGCTCAGAAGACACTTCTGAGGGCAAAACTATATATATTATGTAAAAATTGATAATAGTAAAATAGTAGTAGATTAGAAGCAGTAAGTTTCTGTGGGTACATCTGCTATAACAACTTGCATGTTCCTGAATGAGATTTAAAACCAGGTTCTTTGTCCAAACCTTTAGCCCAAAACTAGGCGACTCATTCATAACCATTTTGTGTTAAAACGTTCTGTGAGGGAGCTTTTAGACACATTGCACGCTTCAGGCACCACTGTGCATAATTGGAGCATTTCACATCAAATCATGCTATACTTTAAAAAAAACATTGGTAATATACTGTATATGTTGCTCAGCCCTAGGAACAGTTAAAGTGGTGAAAAAAGTCAGAAAAGGTTTGAATAGCACTGTTCAAATGACATTTTGTTGATTTTTAAGTGATGACAGGTTGACACATCCTCTACAGGGAACAGGATTTTTTTCTGAAAATGTCAGTACACCATTTGTATTTATTTGTTTAACATACTGGAAAAACATAAAATACAAAATGTGCTATAAAAAGGGCCAAACTTTTTGTTCATATAAACAGTAATTGTTTGTTAAAATGTGCAACTGTGTGTAGCTTTGATAAACGATTGATAAACACTAGGAATATTTCAGTATCAGAAGTCGTCTGATATTGATATTGCGATTGAATCCAAGCAGACAAATTCAGTACATCGACAGCCTAAGTTTGTTAAATGAACAGCTTTAATCGGGGCTTAAATTTGGTGGTTAATGAATTCTTGGATTTAAAAAAACAGCTGAAGGTTGATATTGTTCATTTGTCCTTCATTGGCTTTGTCTCAAAACACTCACAGTAGGCTGTTTGTGTTTGTGTGTGAGAGGGAGATGCAGAGAGATGGAGAAAGGGAGAATGAAGAAGATCACATGCTTCATTTGTTAAGTTGGTCAATGGAGATGCTGATTATATAGGACACATGGAATAGAGGGAATGGAGGGAGCACATTTAGCCTCTAGTGGAAACTCGGCTGAAAAAAGGTTAGTGCGTGTACAGTATACACGCGCATTGTGCTCCTGGGTTTGTATTAGCCTAGTTTCTGTCACTTCAGTGACCAAAGCATTTCTGTACCCAGCAGGCATGGAAGAAAAAGAGAGAAAATTGTTTGAGACACGCGTCGGCATGGAAAACCAGATAGCAGCATCCAGATGCTGTGCCCTCACTTCAGTACTTCCCTCAAGCTGTTTGTTCGCATTGGATTTAGAACAAATGGGTTAAGATGGTTTTTCAAACTAAAAAGTTTTTCAGACTAAAACTTGCTTCTTTTGTTTTAGCTCTCATTTCTTCCTGACCTTTTTTCCTGTCTTTGTTTTTGACTAAATGTTTTTTGAGGTTCAGTATGTTTAGAATTCAGGTCTTGTTTAAAAAAATTTTTTTTATTTTATATACATCAAACTCCAGGCCTTTTTTTGCCAAGATGTTCTATATGCAGTTACACTAGCTAGCACACTATCTAATTTGTGAGCTGATCTACCTGAAGTATTAAAGTTCATTAACTTTTAGCTACCTAGCTAGCATGCTTGCTATACAAATGACAACTAATCAGCTAATTGCTACCCGTTTGAAGATATTTTGCCTTTTTCCTTTGAGAACTGCGTCCGTTTTTTGCTTCTGACTGGAGGTTTTTCTATAAAGAGAGCCTTTTTTATATGTGAAAAATCCTATTTGTAGTCTTGACATGAGTCGAGTCCATAAAATACATTTTATTAACAGTTCCAGTCCAATAACCTTTTGTTGTGGGGTCTTTTGTTCAGAGCATTCAGCAAAGTTCAGCTTGCATGGTTCAGCTTTTTGTGGTCTTGGGAACGGTTATATTTAAGTGTTTTAGTGAAAAGACAGTAAAAGGATATATTATCTTGTAGTTTTTTTGTTAAATTTAGTCCTTAGTTTTTGTTGGTCTGACTGCACAGCAAAGTATGTTGTCATATTTAGGAAATCCTTTATGAAGCTTGATCTCCTGCTGTTATTACTACAAACCCGTCATTTGTTCTTCTGGTTTCTATCTATTTAGTCCTGTATGTACGTTATGTACATTATGTACACTAACATATTGATGATGACTATGATGAACCCCTTACAGTTTTGTCTCTCACACACAGTCTGAAATTGGCTTTGGGAAACTGGAGACATACATCAAACTGGACAAACTGGGAGAGGTAAGAAACTAACCAAATGGACAAAGTAGCTGAGAAGTGTCTTGCTGCCTAGTTCTTCTTCAAAAGTTATGACTACATATTTATCACCCCTTTTTACTCGTGCTCTCTCTACAGTATTCCCATAGAATTTGTGTGCTTTAGCTAGTAAGTACTAGAAAAACTGCTTGCTCACTGAGATAACTGGGGCAGTCGTGGGCTGGAGGTTAGGGATCCAGCCTCGTGACCGGAAGGTCGCCGGTTCGATCCCCAGAGCCGACAGCACATGACTGAGGTGTCCTTGAGCAAGACACCTAACCCCCAACTGCTCCCCAGGCGCTGCGGATTAGGCTGCCCACCGCTCCGGGCAAGTGTGCTCACTGCCCCCTAGTGTGTGTGTGTGTGTGTGTGTGTGTGTGTGTGTGTGTGTGTGTGTGTGTGTGTGTGTGTGTGTGTGTGTGTGTGTGTGTGCTCACCAGTGTGTGTGTGGTGTTTCACTTCACAGATGGGTTAAATGCAGAGGTGAAATTTCCCCGTTGTGGGACTAATAAGGGTCACTTAATCTTAATCTTAACCCATAACATACAAACCACGCAGCCATAAGAGCTTGTAAGTCGTTACCTGTAGTGACACAGTCCACCAAGGTGGAGTCCACAGTCCACCTTGCAAGCTACTAAAACAGACTTACAACTGTTAAAAGACAGTTTACATCTCCGTCCAAAACTTGGTTGTACTACACTAGCAGGGGGATAATAATAAAAATAAAGGTTGCAGCTGACAAACTAATCAGCCAAGCATGATGCTAATTGGTGGGGTACAAGCTTACTAGTCCCCTGCGACTCCAGTGCAAAACTAAAAAGAGAACACTTGGGTAAAGAAGCTAACTTTGGATTTTGGCCAACCACAAACATACCAGCTACATGAGTAACCATGTCATAGTCACCTCTTGAAGGGTCCCCAGTACCAGAGAAACGAAATCTTTATTCAGTGCTTCCGGTTCTGGTGATGTTCTCATTGGGTGACGGTAAAGTACGAAGTTCCAAGCAGTGATTAGCCTTGACAAAGTAAATATTACCAGAAACAAGGATCAAAATATCCAACCAAATGGGAGTCCATGAAGAAGTAGAATACAATTAATAGAGCTCAAAACTCTCCTGAGTTGCACAACCGTCTAAGCACTGGCCCTGTCATCAGGAGATCATGAGAGCAACCCTTGGTGAAGCCACAACTATCCAGCAGTTCAGGAGACCATGACTGTTCTTACTCTCTCTGAGTAACTATGATTACTGTTGATGATTGTTGGGTACTGTTAAAAAAATTCTATATTAATACAGTGTATGAACAAGGCTTTTTTCAATACTTTTGAATTGCAAACCGCAAGTAGGTGTGGCTGAAACACAAACAAGTGTGGAGTGATGATGCGCCAACATTAATGACCTGCATACAGAGTAGCATTTAGACAGCTAATCAGCAGTCAAGATTTTGGAGCAAGCCTAATGGTCATAAGGTTGAGGTATATAATGACACTGGATGTTTTCATACTTGGTAGTGTTTAAGTAATTCAGTTACTTTTAATACTTAAAAAAATATTGAATTTCAGTACCCAGCCGTATGTAGAGTGGCACTGGCTCTACTACCACTACTCAGTGCAGTGCAGGCCAACGCAGGCTTCTTTTAGCTGATTCTTTTAGCTCCCAGCATGTGTTTGTGTGAAGTGGGTGGAAGTGGGGTGAGAAAAAAAGAAAAAGAAACTTCACAAATCACAATTTACAGATTTTCCATTGTCTGTTTAGGGCACGTATGCGACTGTGTTTAAGGGGCGTAGTAAACTGACCGATAGCCTGGTGGCCCTGAAGGAGATCAGGCTGGAGCATGAAGAGGGTGCACCCTGTACTGCCATTCGAGAAGGTAAAGTGACATGTGCAGCACCTCAACATTCAATCTCATACAGAGCATTAATGTGTTAAGAAATATAAGCAGTTGTAAGGATTGATACAATAACGCCAAGTTTTCTGAATATCCTTGTTTGTCTCTCTATATACCCCTGTCTTTATTCTGCTTTCTCTTTCTCAGTGTCCCTCCTGAAGGATTTAAAACATGCCAACATTGTCACTCTTCACGACATCATCCACACAGACAAGTGCCTCACACTGGTCTTTGAATACTTGGTCAGGATGCACAGTATATTATCTGTTTTTGTCTGTGATGATGAGTAGGTACTTTTCTAACATGCTTGTTTCTTTTGATGAATATTTAGGAGAGGGATTTAAAGCAGTACATGGATGACTGTGGGAACATCATGAGTGTCCACAATGTAAAGGTGAGTCTGTAACTGAAAAGTTAAACATTCTAACAAGTTCGACTAGTGGGGGCAAAGAAAATTAGAAATGTGAACTTGATTGAAAGGGGAAATTGAATGAAAGGGGAATTTCAGCCTAACAAAGCATTTAATATGTTGTCTGGCATGTTATGTAATATTCGGTAGCTCAGTTTTTTTCTCACCCACCAATGCATTACAGAAATACATCATACAGTCATTGGGAATTCCCCACACTGCAATACAGAAAGCCTGGGTGCTGGCATAGCCACTGAAGGAATAATGAATGCAGTCATGATATTTGGCTTTATGGTATTAAAGTTAGCTCATACCAGCAGCCAGTGAGGGGAAAACACACAAACCCCCAAACCCAAAAAAAAAACACACATTTTCACAAACTGCTACAGTGTATTTCATGTGGAAATCCATCTTTAATCTGATTTTTTTTATCCCAAACACGAATTAAACAGCACATTTGTGGCTTCTGTGACCAAAATGACTGCATTTAACCAGTATCGCTTGGATCTGACCCATTGCACCAAGCATATAAAGGTGTTTTGTAGCCCAGAAGTATTTTTTATTTTTTTCCGCTCATTTAATTCTTGATTATTACCGATCTCTGCTCTAGATCTTCCTGTTCCAGCTGTTGCGAGGACTAGCATATTGCCATCGCCGTAAAGTTCTACATAGAGACTTGAAACCACAGAACCTCCTCATTAACGACAAGGGAGAGCTGAAACTAGCTGACTTTGGTGAGTATACACTGTTCTAATAGTGCCAGATGAATACACACCATAAAAAGACAACTACTGTATTTAAAATGTGAAGAGTTAATGAGTTCAAGGTAGTCATGAACTCCAACATGGTTCCAACTCTTCAGTGCAAGACTATTTCCATTTTCCAGTATCTGTCTTATCTCTACAACAATAGAGAAAAATATATATACATCATAAATTCTGGTGTTCTGGTATAGGTCTGGCTCGAGCGAAGTCTGTTCCCACTAAGACTTACTCTAATGAGGTGGTCACGCTCTGGTACAGACCACCTGATGTGCTTCTAGGATCAACAGAGTACACTACTTCTATTGACATGTGGTGAGACACCTACACAAACACCTACACAGATAGCGCATTATACTTGTCACATACATATTTACTTCCAAAAGCATTGAAGTCTCAGGGAATAGTTTTATAATAAACATCCAGCAAAGTTTGAAGGAAGAAATAAAAATAAATAAAACATGACTTGGTCCAAATATTCTGATAAGCACGAGTGATTGACATCCGTCAGTCTAACAATCCCAGCCTGTTATGCCACTGAAGCAGAACTAAAGATATCGGTGTGAAATGGGCTTTGCATATCGTTGCTGTTGGGACAAAACCTTCTACGTCCATTTTTGTCCGTTTTACTAGGGACAAAAATGAACATAGAAGGTATCTAGGGACATAGAAGGTTTTGTCCCAACAGCAACGATATGCAAAGCCCATTTCACACATTTCTCCCTGTTCTCCCTGTCCGCACCGATATCCAGGGAATATTGGCATGATTAGTTGAATAAACAAACTAATAAGCTGACAGATAAAGGAACAGACAATCAAATAAACAGGCAACAGGCAGACAGTCAGATGAACTGGCTTGATAACTTAATTGTGTTCGCAAGGTTGGCTTTTGCTTGGTTGTTTGATTAATGAAGGTAATGCTTATGTTATGAATGTGTTACTGAAAACGACAGATTGCATTGTGCCGAGTGTAAAGTTTGGTGGAGGGGGGATCATGGTTTGGGGTTGTTTTTCAGGAGTTGGGCTCGGCCCCTTGTTCCATTGAAAGGAACTCTTCAACAGACCAAGAGATTTTGACAATTTCACGCTCCCAACTTTGTGGGAACAATTTGGGGACGGCCCCTTCCTGTTCCAACATGACTGTGCACTGGTGCACAAAGCAGGTCCATAAAGACGTGGATGAGTGAACTTGACTGGCCTGCACAGAGTCCTGACCTCAACCCAGTAGAACGCCTTTGGGATGAATTAGAGCGGAGACTGTGAGCCAGGCCTTCTCGTCTAATATCAGTGTCTGACCTCACAAATGCTCTTCTACAAGAATGGTCAAAAATTCCCATAAACACACTCCTAACCCTTGTGGAAAGCCGTCCCAGAAGAGTTGAAGCTGTTATTGCTGCAAAGGGTGGGCCGACATCATATTAAACCCTATGGATTAAGAATGGGATCTCACTCAAGTTCATATGCGTGTGAAGGCAGACGAGCGAATACTTTTGGCAATATTCATGAATTGATGAATGATGCAATTTTATTGTATGTTTGTGTTGGAAGTGTACTTAGAATAACGGTCTTTTTGAAATGGAAGTTTCCTTGGTCTCTAAGGAGTCTCTTGGTCTCTTTATTATTGTCATTGAGTGACCAAATTTAGAGCAAAAACTGTATATTTTTAATAGCCATTCAATAGATCTTCTACTACATTTTTCTAACTTAATTCTGTACCATCACTAGCACTATCGTGACTAGAACGATGGTCTGTTGTCTCACTGTAGATACGTCTTACTGGTTAAATGTGGAAGAGGACATTTCATTTAGTCTCTGGTTTCTGCGAGGGTAGAAATTACAGTGTTAGTCATAAACCAAAAGGTGTGATTACTGATAACTGTGTTTATAGACAACTGTATTTAGGAGGCTAGGACCATAGGATTCAACTGTATTTATGTGTTTAAAGCGGCCTGAGTCACACTCTAATTAGTGAGGACGCTGTCTGACCTGTGCTAATGCTTGTCACATTCATGTCTATAAATGTGAGTAGGCCATGTAGTTCCTTTCCCTTCTGTCAGATTTATATAATGTTCTGTGGCAGAGTCTAAAATCACCAAGTGTCTCTTCACTCTTTGAATCTCTTTGCATGCTCTGTTTGCTTTGAGATGAACCACCCAGGAATCTAATGTAGCAATGTAATGATGTACTAAGGTAGTGCACATCCTGAAAACCAAGCAAAGGCCAGCTGATTAACTTGTTGTGGCTTTTTATATCTAGTTAGTTATATTTTGAGCATAAAATAGCACTTTATTAGTATTTTTTTTTAGTTTTTTCTTAAATGTAATTTATTTATAGCTTAACGTTATGTGAATAATCACTAGAACTCCAAGTCGACGAACTGTTTTAAAAGACTTAAATAACAGTGCTGTCTATCTAGCCACCTATCTCTATTGCTCTTTTGCTCTCTCTCACATTATTTATCTTGGCATGTAGGGGAGTCGGTTGTATATTCTATGAGATGATAACAGGACGGCCTCTTTTTCCTGGATCTACAGTGGAGGATGAACTTCATCTAATATTTCGCATTCTGGGTAAGAACTGCATGCTCGTGTATGTGTAGTTAGTTTTTTGTTCGTTAAATTTATCACAATTTCACTCACCTCACAAAAGCAAAGGACTTATTTCTGTATGGATGATACATTTACATTTACGGCATTTGGCTGACGCTCTTATCCAGAGCGACTTACGATTTGATCATTTTACACAGGCCAAGGTGGTGTTAGGAGTCTTGCCCAAGGACTCTTATTGGTATAGTGTAGGTGGCTTGTCCAAGCAGGGGATTGAATCCCAGTCTACAGCGTAGAAGGCAGAGGTGTTAATCACTACACTAACCAACCACCGTACAGGTCCAGTGCCATTGATATACCAGGATTTGTACAAATACAAATCCTTAGATTTACTTACTGAAGATATTGGAAAAACAAAGCTTTTAAAAAACTTTTAAAAACAAACAAGCACCAGCCATGCTTGATTTCACTGAAGGATTTGATAAAGAAGCATAAGGGTGTTTGCCCACGGCACAAAAACCAAAAACTAACCCAAACAGAAACCAACGTAATTTACGGTTCTAGTTCTAATCCTAGTTTACTTCCTACCTCAGGAGATAGCTAGAAAATTTACCTACAGACTAACCTAACCGTTAGCTACAATTAACGATTTAATGGTCTTTTTGCTTATTCTTTTGGTCTTTTGGGGACGCAAAAGCATCTAATTTGGCTAATTAGCTACATTGCTTGCCAGTTAACTTACTGGCTGATATAAAATGATATACTGCACTCTTCTGCATACAGACTCACTAAAATGGCTACATGTGCACAGAAACGGGTGTATGATCCAAAGTTTTCCTGCAGAATATGAAAATATGACCAAAAACACTGATTCTGTGGCTGCGAATTTAAATGCTAAAAGTTTTAAGTTTACCTATAGTTTACGTTTCCTTATGTCGAACTGTACATTAATTCTAAAAATAACAGTCAACATCTATGTACCCTTTGATTTTACCTTCTTATATACTTACTGGCTGTGTAATAGTGCTTGGCAACTTCATCTGGAATTTGCTTAATTGTTGTTGGTTTTAGCTACAAGTGTTAAAGACAGAGGATCCCCAACTGGTATTAATATTTATAGCAGTTCTACCTTCTTTAAAAAGCTGGAAAACAGTAAAAACATGTGTTTAAAACATGCTCAGCTATATTTTTAATTACAGCCTCAAACACATGAAGATTTTACTGCCATTGCTGGGTCCGTTATGTTTGAACATATTGAAATTTTCCTGTAAATTGAGCTGCTTCCATGCTGACTGGATGCAAATGATCCACCCCAGAAATATAACAAACCAATATTTTTTCAAACATTCTGATTAGGTCTGCTCTTTTACAGTATTGAAATCTCAAATATTAGCACATTTGTCAATATGATAAATATGCATTTCTTTTACTACTGAACTTTAAATTGGCAATCTGAAAATATTGTACTCCAACTGCTACTGGAATACCAACATGTCTAACAGCATGGTACACAAAACTGCCGTTTTTAATGTCCTTATAAAACTGATCCACAAAAAAAGGCGAATGTCACACTGTGAGTGTATGCAATATTTCACAGCTTACAATGGCCAGAAGATATCGACCATGCAAAAATACCACCTGCAGACTGGTGTTTTTGTGTAGTGTAAGGGCAGACAATTTTCAAAACACACCAACAGGAAGCAAATTTTCAGGTTCCTCAGTAAACTCATGAGGATATCTCAACAGCAAAAATACAAACTTAAAAAATAAGTTTAAAAATACTTTTTATTATAAAAAAAAACTTTTTTTTAAATGTTGCTTTTTAAAATACTATTTACCTTGCATGCCTTTTTTAATTCAACAGAATTTGTATTCATTTAAACTTCATGATAATGAAAAAGGTATTTTCAGTAGTGCTCTCAGATTTTCAGATCCCACTGTATTTCTTGAAGAAGCTTTCTTTTGAATGAATAATTCTAATAGCATTGGCCAGCACGTCTGAGGCTTATCACATGATCTACTTTGCTTTATGTTATGTTAAAAAATGAGGATTTAAATATAGATTTTTTTTTTTTATATCTGTGTGTGTTTATATGCATGTTCTCTAGGCACTCCCTCTGAGGAGTCCTGGCCAGGGGTCAGCACCAGTGAAGAGTTTAAGACGTATAACTTCCCCCGATATCGTGCCGAACCTCTTGTCAATCACGCACCCAGGTTAGTTTATAACATTTTTTTTTTCCCGAATTCTATTTATGTTCTTTTTTTTTTTTTTACACTGTTTCATAGCACCAGCTGTCCTATATGTAGTGTGAACATTATGACAGATAGATCACTAGAAATGATCTGAAATGACTTGAAATAAAATCTGGTTACATTAATCATTTGAATCTGCTACCAGGGGAATTACGGCACATGTATGTCTACGCTGGCTATAATGAAATGTATTACACTGTAGAACCAGATCTTTCTGTGTGCTACGGTGTTTTCTGTCACCATATAAAAGATGCACAAGGCTTGCATTTAAAGTTGGATGCACTGCAGTATTTTCTGAGTGAGCATCTGAGCTCATTCCAAACACCATTTGGATCCTGTACTACATGAGTATTGAGTCAAGTGTTGCAGCAGCAATGACGTTTGTGTTTCTTACATTTCTGACTTTTATTTACAGGATAGACAGTGATGGTCATGACTTAATTAATCAGTTATTACAGGTCAGTAGGATTTACTTTATACATTAAAAAATACGGGAAGATCCTATAATGACCACAGATTTAAGGATGTCAGTAGAGCAGCAGAGACACTCACACCTCTTTTGTGTGTCCCTGGGTTTGTTTTCTGTGCGTAGTTTGAGGCGAAGCGGCGTGTCTCTGCAGAAGATGCTCTCAGACACCCCTACTTCAGGAGTCTGGGAGAGCAAGTGCAGCGACTGTCTGACAGTAAGTATTAAACACTACAATTTGAAACATACTTCAAGCTAGGGATGTAAAAAAATGCAGTGGATTGTTCAGCTGCTTTGATTCTGGAATCTCCCTTATACAAGTTTTAGATTCTGTTCATAATTTTTTATTTAACTGGATTATGCAGATCAATGAAACCCAAATGAGTTGGGTTGGATTTCAATTCAATAGATATATGCCAAGGGTGCCTGATTTCACCATATTTTTTTCTGTTAACCATTCAGATACTACTAACTGACTTTATCCACGCTTTTTAAAAAAGACTCTTCCCACATGTCATTCATGTATTTTCAAAAGCTTCCCGTCTTCCTCTGAGTATCAATTAATGTGAGTTGATGGCAGTTGCAAAAATGTGAGAAGCCCTCTGTCAAAGACATGAGGACTTAGGAAATAGTCATAACTAAAAAATAAAAAGCAAATTTTTTTGTGTGCTGCTGAAAGTTTAGAAGAGATTTAATCAATGACGATCAACGCAGAGGAATTTTATCTGCTAAGAGGTTAACAGGGTATTGCTCTCCAAAGCAGAGGGTAATTCTAGGCTCAAATGTGCAGCTATTTCCTTGGATATTGATTAAAAACACGTTCATCTCTTTAAAAACGCTGTGAAAAGATGGATCAGGTGCTGTCATTTTATCTGAAACATAAAATACATAATTAAAACAAATTTAATGAGCAAACAGGGAATTAATTTGTCATTTAATTTAGACTATCTGGAATTTCATTTCTCATCATGTGTTTTCTCAGTTGGGAGGGTTCATTTTAATTTGGGTTCAATTCATGCTGTTCTTCCCATTTCTATCAACAAGTACTTTTTGCCTGGTCTCTTAGAGGATTCTTAGAAACAATTCTTAGAGGAGACGCCTGTTTTGTCTTCGTTCTCAATAATACTCCAATAAAAAACATGCTGATGAAGTGACGGAGTAGCTGAGGTGTGTAGTTTTTAACACTACATATTCCAGGCTGGTGTTAAGTCCATGAATTGCTGAAATATATTTCTCAGACAAGCGAATATTGGCACATCACCCACTGAAGAGGAAAAAAACAGCTGTAAAAGATCATGTGTCCACTAGTATCCAGTGCTGCACTGGTTGGATGTAGTTTTAGCTCATTTGAGGCAGTCTCGGTTATGTTACACAAAAAACTAAAGAGTTTTCCACAGTTAACCGGATGGATATCTGTTTGAATGCCCAAAGTAGTCAGAATATACATGCCCAAGGTGCACATTCTGAAAATGTATCAATGCTAGAAGCTCTTATTTCGAAGTACGTTAAGGGTTTTTCATGATATGGGCCCTTGATATATCTTGGCGTAATGTTCAGATGTTCATGTGAAGTTCAAGTCTTTGTGCAGTTTTGTCCTGACTCTGTCCTGTATTCCTCTCCAGCTGCCTCCATCTTCTCTGTGAAGGAGATCCAACTTCAGAAGGACCCAGGAAAGCGTTCTATAGCATACTCAGAGTCAGGTGAGTTTGGCTAACTCGGCACTCTCCTTCGAGTGCATTCATGCTTTTGACAGAGCTGACTGGCTTGTAGAGCTTGCAAAAATGCACTGATATCCTTGCATCTGGACATTTATCCAGCCTTTGCCATACCACACGGATCATGCGAGAGGTGAGAGAGTGCTGAGAGTTGGATAAAAGTGAGAGAAAAATAGGACATTGTAAATGAATAGTTAAAAAAATCACATTCTCTCTTTACTGTGTCAGCCATGCGTTACGTCTGCTGTCATGCTGAGTCATGTTTGACTGTGTCATACTTGCGTCATGGTTGAGCTGTTGGCCTAAATATCTAGACAAACACTTTCAACATGCCATGCTTCATCTTTGAATATGTGCTATTTGTACATTCGTCATCCTCTGTAGAAGAGTCTCTCTCTCTCTCTCTCTCTCTGTTTTCTGTCTCCTGTCTCTCAAACGTATTTCTTATACTTCTCTGCACCACCCTTTCCACTTTCTATCTCTCCTTTCCTAAAACTCTGCCCAACGTGCCCTTTAAAGCGATGCCCCATAAGATGGGTCCCACGCATTTGGAATATTTCCAGAGAGAAGGAGCAAAACCCACGTTGCATCCTGCCCCCTCTTCCCCCTCTACTGGCTGACTCATTATACCACTCTGGTAAATAAACACTCTTTCTTCTGTCCCCGTCTTTCTCGTCCCAACTTTTATTTTTTTTGTCTTAGTCCTCTTTGTCAGTGTCTTTTTAATGCTTGCCTTCAGTTTTGTCACACCCTTAATTGTACCTCTTGTCTTCTGTCCTCTATACATTGCTATTCAATCTGTCCCTCTCTCTTTTTCACATCAAAAAGTCTCAGTAAATCTGCTCTTTCGGGTGTGCACCCACACACATCCCTTTTTATTTTCAGAAGTAAGGGTAGGTCAAGGTTACAGGCTCAGCTTTTTTTTCTCTCTCTGTAATTATGAGAATTATCATGCATTTTGGAACAAACCCTTTCATTTAGAATTTGGGCATAGTATTTATTAAGGGTATGCATGAGCATTAAAAACAATGCCTGAACCAACCCTTACCCTCGACTTCTGAGACCCGACCCAACCGGGCCTGACTAGTGCTGCTAAATCTGAAACCTGTGCCTGACCCAAACCTGCTTTCATGCACTAAGATAGATCATTGCCATGGTTTAAGAGAGCACTGCTACATAAAAATCACTCATTAGAAAACAAAACTGAGCCATTGTGTGCGTAAAAAAGGAAGTTGAATATTTTATCTGATCACATGGATCAGAGTAAATTTCTAGAATTAAATTTATTTATTGAAATTATATGTATTTTTTATTTCTTTTTATCTATTTTTACAATCCCTTTAATAAGTATGGGCATCATCTTAGTGTTAGCCTATATGAGGGGTGTCCAGGCTTATCTGCAAAGGGCCGGTGTGGCTGCAGGCCCCAAGCAAGCTGAAGCACACCTGAATCTGCTTATTTCATCAGTTAGCCTTAGTCTTCAAACATTTCGTCAGGTGACCTGCTTTATTGCAGTGGAAATCTGCAGCCACTCCGGCCCTCTGAGGATAAGATTGGGCACCCCTGGCCTATATTAACATTGTCTTTTTTGGAATACTTTGCTGAATTGTAAAATGTGAGCAAACAGTTTAGAGTTGCAGAGTGTGCTTCAGTTTTTATTACAATGCATAAATACTCACGTGCTCAAACTTCCTCAGCAACATAAACCCCTCTGGATATAGAAGTGCGATCAAAACTAAAGAACTCTGTGAGTAATTGTTGTTAACACTATCCACATGATCGCCAGGAGTCAGAAACCAGTTGACGGCACTTATTATTATTATTATTATTATTATTATTATTATTGAGTAATTGTTAGCCTGGGTGAGCCACAAGGTGGCAGCAGAGCCTTTTCAAATCTCCTTTTCATTTCTTGCATCAATGAAAGTGCTTCAAATTTACTTACTAGTAACACCTTATAGGTTTTATGAAGAAGATATAGATAGTCTTCAAATTTAATGTGGATATTTCCGGCACAAAAGACTATTAAAAGCTCCAACAATTATGTGCCATAAATCAAATCTGCACTTGTAATTTAACCATAGTGCAGCATTTAGCGTTCGCAGATCTAGTTACTAATAATGAACCAGTGGTTTTCTGCTGTATCCTCCCTGAAATATTTCCTAGTAAAGATTCTGTAAAATGGAAAGTCATAAGTCTTAGGCAGCCAAGAACATTATTTAAACTGTTTACCTTGGCATTAAGCGTTTTTATGCCAGTAGAAACACTATCATTCAATAAATAAATTACATTTATATAAATACAACTGAAAATAAATGGAGTAACTAAACATCAACTAAGTGTTGGATGATAATTGTAAATACTGCGCATTCACTGGGAGAGGTTTGGAAATGGTTAACCTACACACACACACACACATGCACATAAAATCACAATGGATTGCTTTATTCTTTCTAACGCTTGTGTTTGGGCAAATAAATGATAGATTTATGTAGTATTTTCTCAGATGACCTAGGACTTTTGCACTGTACTGTACATGAAATCCATTCAAGAATATCTTCATGTTTCCATGTATATTAGTGTCTATTATAAGCTACTAGCATTTCACATGATATAATTAGGGTGGAGCAGTGTTTGAGCTTTTGTGGTCAATAATTTATTCTGTTCTAGCATGAACTTTTGTTTGCAGAGTTTCAGAGTGGATGGGGTGCGTTTAGTTTGTTGCCGAATGAAAGCTTTAATGACTTATTAGAATTGTTAAAGTATTGAAAAGCTAAACTTCATTTGTTGGCAAAACAGAAGAAGTGATTTTCTCTTTCAAACGTGGTGATATTTATGTTTTCTCCACCTTCTCTGCCCTTCTCTGTCTCTCCTTGTCCCTCAGCCCAGGGGAAGTCCCGCCGACAGAGTGTTTTGTTTTAAGAAGGAGGCTAATGGCAACGCACGTAAGGCACAAACGGAAGACTTTCACCCCATCAAAAGCAAAAGAACCTAAGAATACAACAAAGGAAAGAGAACCTGAAGCTTTGCACCATGAGAAGGAAGGAGAAAGTAATGTTTGCTAAGACTTTCACTAAGAGGAAATCTTCACTACAGTCCACAATCATGAAAAAGGATTAGATCTTCAAAATGCGTGGAATAACACTTACAACACAAGTACAGATCACGAGGGAACATGAGGAGTATCTACGGCTGCTCACAGAGATGCATAGGTTTTATTATTCTCTTCATGGAGACTTCTGATGTAGTGCAGGAAGAGGAGACTCTGGACTGGCCAGACATGTGGTCTGTCCAGGCCCAGTTCAACCTGATGAAATCTTAGGAGATTTTAATTACAGAAAGGGCATCTTTGTTGTTTGTTTGCTTGTTTGTTTTTAGATGTTCAGACAAGAGGCTAAGCTGTTTTTTTTTTCTTTTTCTTTTTTTTATTATCACATCACAAGCCAGGCTCTAACCTGCACACTCTCAAACCTCTTATTCTCACTCTGCAAGCCTCATGTATACGTTGCTGTGTACCTCATTCCAGTCCATACATCCAACATTCCTCTCCCAGGATTGGCCGTGTTTGCGGGCATACAGGTGTGCTGGAAATGATGGTTGGGAGTTTGTTGTATGTATATCTGTGTTATATTGCCTTTTGATATTTGCAGTAACCCTCTAAAAAAACCCCTGACCCACCTGTCTCACCTGTTGGTATGAACTAACTTTGGCACCTTATGAAAGTTAAGCTCAGGCTGTATTCTGTAAATATAACTAGTGGTTCACTTTGGAGGACTGCAACCCAGAAGAAGACATAGACATTACACTGAATTTCAGAGGAAAGAACGTCTTTTGTTGTGTGCACTATATAATCATGAACACTGTAGGCTGTACTAAACAGGAGAACATGGACTAATCTAGCATGCGTTTTGAAAGAACAAAGGTATTACACTGCTAAGTGTCAGGACAGGCATGGGTGTTACAAGACTGAAGAGTATTATTATGCTACTGGTAAGAGCTCACTAGACGGTGAGAGGGTGACAATGTTGGAGCGACGTAAGCTATAGAATCACCCTCTCAACCAATCCAAACATCAGCTGTTGATGTCTGATTGATTTGTGAATCTTCTTATTACTTCTCATCCTCTCTCCATCACTGTTGAGGGAAAACAGATTCTGTACTGTGATTTATGTGCAGTGGCGTAGCGCTGCATGATCAAATAGCATAGCCAAGGATTCTGGATGCTGTAGTCTGACGAAGTGAAAATCACGAATTGGACTCCTTCGTAATTCAAAGCCATAGAACAGGCACACATACTGCACGTCTACAAGCTAATAGATATCCTCTCACAACACTGTGTTAGATTTATTCTTTCGCAATACTTATTAACTTATTACATTGCTAATAATGTTGTCAGGCAATAGAAAAAATACTAAAACAAGTATACACTAAATTACAGGCTTCCAAGACAAAAAAAACCGATCACCTGCATCATTTCTCCTCTAATGCTTGGTTAAGCATCCTCTTGCCTTAATCACAGCTCAAAAGGTGACCAGTAAGGATGGGTTAAGATTTTTGAGAAGAACTTCTTCCCATGGTGACCACTTTAGTGTCTCTGTGGCTGGTTCAACAGACATGGGACACTGTGATTGACCAGCAATATCATCAGACCTCAGTCCAAAGCTGAAACAGGCACAGCAAACACTAGAAAGGACAGAAAATCCGTACCTACCGCTGTTATTAAAGCAAGGGTGTTAGAACAGAAATGATGCTTGAGAAGTGGACTATCGTTATAATTAGTGGTTTATCACTTTCCAATGTTTTGAGTTGGGTTGGAGCTGTGAGGCGATTTACTGATACTGCAGGTTACTTACAGTTATGTAATATGTAAAACTCAATATGTGCATGGTGACTGTACAGTTCTAAGTCCAAATGATCAATGACGTGTTCATTATGCTCAAGCTCACAATGCCAAATTATGATTTTTTTCCCCTTTTCTTTTTTTATGGAGTTTCACCCAAGTTGTTATGTTTGAGTACTTTCCTCGTAACCTTGTAACCATGTTAGAAGATGACATGGCATTTTCTAAGTGTGGACAGGAAAAGTAAATGAGAGCGTGATAAGATTGAAGGCTTATTATTTATTTGCAGGTTTTCAAATGGCTAGAGCCATGTTGTGCTAAGGGAAGGAGGGAGAGTGTGGTCAAAGTGTGAAGGAGAAGGAAGGAAGGAAGGAGGTGTGTTTGTATTTTCAGCATGTTTAAGATTTGGTAATGTTTCTTTCAATGTGTTTACAGCTGTCTGCAGTGTATCTCGTTCCATACAGAATTATTAGGCTGTATATTTTAGTCCTTCGCCCATGATGGTGGGTCATATTATAAGCAACGGATTTTTTAAAGTTGAAAATTATTATTTTTATTTTTTTTATTAGGAACAATAAGCTTCTGAAGACTAAGGTGATTCGTTTATGACCGTTTACCTTTACTTGAATTATTGAAAATGTTATGTTTACCACTCAATGTAATGAAACGTGTGTTTCATTGCTCTACACACTACGTTTATGACTGTAACTATTGCAGAAATCAGACATTTGTAGGTACATGCTCTGTTCTGTTGGTCTGATTATTTGTATTTTATTTTTGTAGAACATTCACAGATGTAGTAAGGTAGCCAGGAGGGCAGCACTTTAGACTAACTTGCTTCAGATGCAATGAAATTCCATTTTAATGTTGAACATTTAAACAGTTTTAGTAGTTCTTGCTTGCTTGTTCATTTGTTTGTTTGTTGTACTGTTTTAAAATCATGTCTTCCTTTCAGAGCTGGACATTCGGCTTATTAACAAGATCGATTGTTTGATTGAGGCTACTGGCTCTTAACTCTGATGTCTGATCTGCAGTAATGTGTGGTGACCGCTACCATGCCTGCTTATGCTGAAGTCACAGTAACAACTAAATTAGTCATGTTTAGTCCCTTTTACAAGCAGGGAGCAGAATTTTGAATGTAAATTTCACAATCTGTTAATTTATCAGTTCACAATAACAAATTAGTTCTATAATGAATTCTTTATACAGTCCATTCAAAAAACAAGTAGGTATCCAAGACAGCTCCCTTATAAAATCTAAGACGAGGACCTTGAGCCGAAGGAAGAGGTATAAGCGAAGGCTGAAGTGAAATAAAAAAACAAGAACGGGGTTATGAGTTTATTGGACTAGGCTCATTCCTTTTTATATTCCCTGTGGTCAGCCATACTTACAAAATTGTGGGTTTATGAAATATTTGTCGCCCACACTGTAATTTCCTTTGTGTAAAGGATGGCATTAAATTTTGACACCTTTCGTCCGTACTGCCCATGAGTACAAACTACTGAAGCATAGGACATTGTTAGTATGGTTTTGTCTTCATTATGATACTAAAATGTCTAATTCCTGACCTGTGGTTTTGTAGATGGAGCTAATGGAAACATCTTGGATATAATTACATGAGAGAAACAGTCATTTGAGCACTAGGAATGCTGGATACATTAAGCTTCTCAGATTTCCTAAGAGATGTACCATGATCGTCAAGGTGCATCCATAATAGTGGAAAACTCTCAGCCCCCTCGGTTCAACTACATTCTTAAAAATAAGACGGGGTTTGGTTTAATGTTTAAAGAAACTCCACATAATGTGAAGCATTAACTCCTATAGCCAAATGTCATAAGCCAGTTTGATTGGACCTCAATCAAAAGGTTCAGCTTAACCTTACCATTACATTGAGGTTCTTCAAACTGGGAAGTATTTTCATCTCATTTCCAAAAATGGTTCTAAAATTAGTTTTATTTTTAAAGAGTGAACACTGAACTTACAATTGCAAACGTCTTTACAACATTAGCATACATGGTCAATATATCAGATGAAGTTAAAGCTATCTATCCCAAAGTGAGACTTGTTTCAAAACATTAACCAAGGTCCTGCGAACGTCTACCAATGCCTTCTGATCACCTGTGAAGGACGACATTTTAAGCAAAGAAAGAATAGATAAATTATGGATTTAGCCACAGATTAAAGGTGTAGTTGGTAAGATTGGCACAACTCCTTCATGATCTAAGAACATGCAGTGAGTGTCCATTTAAGTTCTAGCTAGACTCACTTAGTAACAAGAACGATGGTGATTGATGGTCATGATGGTGTATTGATATTGTGATAAATCTACTACACCTTTAAGGAAGAACATATGCCTGACTTGTGTAGCCTAGCTGCTCAAACATTGGAGTACACATGCCATGTCCAATAAAGTACCTGTAAAATATATTGAGTGTTCTTTGGAAATTATTTTAGACATTCAAGTGCAATACATCAGTTACTGTATCATTTACTAAGAAATATATTATTGTGAATATAATATATTATATAACAGTGAAATAAGTTGCCAACCTGTGAGCCGTGCACCACTACTCTAATAAAAAGCATAATTTTGGGGTTCAGTTCCCACTTTGCCTCGATCCTTTTTCACTGGCTTTGCTGCAAAAAATGCTTTGATGATTTCAGAGTCAGCCTATATTTTATGTGATGCAGCGTCTATCAACGTTTGATCAATGAAAGGTCAGAATTGAAAGTTGTAGGCTGTGGGTACCAAACAGTGGATATAATTCATGGGACAACACTGACAAAATGACACTTTGACACAATGAAAAGTCGCCTGTGTGCAGCTTATATAACAGTGTAAATTTATTCTTCCCTCAAAATAACTCAATATACAGCCAATAATGTCTAAACCACCTGCAACAAAAGTGAGGACACCCCTAAGAGACAGTTCCTGAAGTGTCAATATTTTGTGTGGCCACCATTATTTTCCAGGACTCCCTTAACTCTCCTGGGCAAGGAGTTTACCAGAGCTTCACAGGTTGCCACTGGAATGCAATTCCACTCCTCCATGATGACATCACGGAGCTGGTGGATATTCGAGACTTTGCGCTCCTCCACCTTCTGCTTGAGGATGCCCCAAAGATGTTCTATTGGGTTTAGGTCTGGAGACATGCTTGGCCAGTCCATCACCTTTACCCTCAGCGTCTTCAATAAAGCAGTGGTCATCTTAGAGGTGTGTTTGGGGTCATTATCATGCTGAAACACTGCCCTGTGACCCAGTTTCCAGAGGGAGGGGATCATGCTCTGCTTCACTATTTCACAGTACATATTGGAGTTCATGTGTCCCTCAATGAAATGTAATTCCCCAACACCTGCTGCACTCATGCAGCCCCAGACCACGACATTCCCACCACCGTGCTTGACTGTAGGCATGACACACATCTTTGTACACCTCACCTGACTGCTGCCACGCATGCTTGAGACCATCTGAACCCAACAAGTCAATCTTGGTCTCATCAGACCAAAGGACATGGTTCCAGTAATCCATGTCCTATGTTGACATGTCTTCAGCAAACTGTGGGCTTTCTTGTGTACAGACTTCAGAAGAGGCTTCCTTCTGGGGTGACAGCCATGCAGACTATTGATGTAGTGTGCGGCGTATGGTCTGAGCACTGACACCCCACCTCTTCAATCTCTGCAGCAATGCTGGCAGCACTCCTGCGCCTATCTTTCAAAGACAGCATTTGGATGTGACGCTGAGCACGTGTACTCAGCTTCTTTGGACGACCAATATGAGTGGACCCTGCTGGATTTAAAACGCTGGATGGATCTTGGCCACTGTGCTGCAGCTCAGTTTCAGGGTGTTGGCAGTCTTCTAGTAGCCTTGGTCATCTTCATGTACAATTCAACAATTCGTCTTTTAAGATCCTCAGAGTTCTTTGCCACGAGGTGCCGTGTTGGAACTTTTAGTGACCAGTATGAGAGAGTGTGAGAGCTGTACTACAGATATGAGCACACCTGCTCCCTATGCACACCTGAGAACTAGTAACACTAACGAGTCACATGACATTTTGGAGGGAAAATTACAAGCAGTGCTCAATTTGGACATTTAGGGGTGTAGTCTCTTAGGGGTGTACTCACTTGTTGCGGGTGGTTTAGACATTAATGGCTGTATATTGAGTGATTTTGAGGGAAGAATAAATGTACACTGTTATATAAGCTGCACACAGACGACTTTTCATTGTGTCAGAGTGTCATTTTGTCAGTGTTGTCCCATGAAAAGATAATTCTGCAGAAATGTGAGGGGTGTACTCACTTTTGTTGAGGCACCTTTCAATTTTATTATAACATTTAGTCTTTTACCATTCTTCCTTGCAAAAATGATCTAGATTGATTAAACTGTAAAGGCATCTTTAGGTTTGTTCAATTATACTCAGGCCTGGACTTTGGCCGGACCTTTCCAAAGCATTGTTCTTGTTTTGGTGAAGTCGTCCTTCTTCTTCTGAGTTAGATGTATGCTTCGTGCCATTGTCATGTGGAAAAGTGGAATTCCACTTATCCGTACAAAATCTGGTTTTGTCACTATTTCGAAAGTGATTGGCTGGATGAGACTGTGATACAAGAAATGCACTCCAAGACCATAAACTGACCAATAATGCGGTCACTTTCAGATTTGTTTTCACTCACTGTTCAAAACTTACTGGCCTAGATGTAATCAGCGATCAGACCGCTGGTGGTGAGGGGGTGGAATTCTTTTGTTGCACACATGCTGTATAAATATCACCTCACATGAAAAAGAAACCTTTACACACTACAGAAAAATGGTAAAATACATTGTCTTATGATCAAAGTGTTATAAATGCCCCTCCCAGGACCCTCTGATGAACTGTTCCCACATATTCCAACATTTCCTAAAAATCTTCTAAATTATTCTCAGAATATCCTGTTTTTAACCCTTAGTTCATGCAGAAAGGGAATCCTTCAGGCCAGAAAATGTGGTTCCCATGTTTAACAACTTGAACATTAGAAATTTAATTACACAACGGAACTCCAGACCAAGGAATCAGTGATATAAATAAAAGCATTATTTAGATAAAATTCAAATGAATACAAACAACACGAGTGACACACACGCCTGATAAACAAAATGATTAATAAATTCATGATATATTGAGCAAGTATGACCTCACCTTCTCATGCCTTGAGGTGCTTCTTCTCTGATGAGCCTGAAGGCAGTGGCACCTTGCTGACTGTGCTGTCTTATAAGTCAGAACCTTAGAAGGCAATTAAGCAACCTGCAACTGAAATGTGTTTGAGATGTGCTTTGAAGGCTGTCAGTGATGGACACACCTGACCTATCCTATGAGGAGCTTGTGCTCAGTGTTACAAAGTACAAAATGTACATAGTGTGCTTCTGGGAGTGAAAACTGCTGCTTTAGGTTTTTTTTATATTTAACACCTTATTTTTTCTGTCTTTACAGTCAGTTTCCATAATTGCAGGATATCAATCCCAGAGGTGCAAAGGTTATGCCTCCTTCTGTAGTACCTCCAACCAGCCCCCTTGTCATTTCCCAGTATCCCGGTGACATATGCTCAAGCTGTTTTATATTCTTTTAGGCAGTCATTTAAATTTGCACACAGCAGGAATGATAGATGCCCCTCCGTGTTAGACATCTGGTTTTAATGAAAACAAGCCTTTCGGTTAAGAAAAGCTGAGATGCCACTGTGTCTTGGGTGCCTTCTCCAAGCCACAGTAAGTCATATTCCAGCTCTTCTTCAAAGCTTAAACAGCAAGTTCTGCTTCGTCGTAAACTCAGATCAGTCTAAACTTTTTTAAACCGTTGCAAAGCACCTTTACAGAAATCTGATCCCAGCATCTTAATGACCAACTACAGTGCTACAGTGGCAAGACTGGCAACAGACACACACCTTAAGACTTGAGCTGTAAGGAACTTGTCCCAGTTTCTTCTCAGGGTAGCACCAGACTTCAGAATTATGATTATGGATAAATTTAGCAAATATTGAATGAAAATCAGAGCCACTTGAATCATATAGCACAGTGGTTTCCAATCTCGGCTACAAAGAGCTGGTGCGGCTGCAGGATTTCACTTTAATCAATGGCTCAGTTCCCAGTAAAAGGGGGAATGGGACAGCTATGCCTATCACAACATATCCTCTAATACTCCTGTCAGCTGGGCAGTCAATATATACTCAAAATACACTAAATACTCCATCCATCCATCCATTTTCCAAGCCGCTTCTCCGTCAGGGTCGCGGGAAAGGGGGGTGCTGGAGCCTATCCCAGCAGTCATTGGGTGGAATACACTAAATACTGATATTCCAAATTTAAAAAAGTAGTATAAACACATAAAATGCAGAAATTTTAAATCCCCTTTTATTCAAAATAATGTATACAGTGTAGATTTACACTGGTTTAAGTGGGAGCTCCATCAGTAAATGTACTACATTTTTAGATAGACCACTTTCGAAGTCCACAGTAGAAAATGAAGCCCAACATCACATCAATCTAGAGTTTTCAGTAAATCTGAAGATTGCAGGGCCCTGTCAACATTTGGTACCAGTTCTTTTGTCAACATGTAATTACTTTTTGGAAAGACTACTCTGTAGTGGTACTCTAACCTGAACAGTCAAATGGGACTCACACATCAAATGGGACTCCTTGCACTACACTCCATAGGTGGATTATCACATTTGTAGGGTTGTAGATTTTCTTTCTGTCAGGTTCTCTGTAAATGCCCCATGATACTGATGCCAGGCATATTTGCCCACTCTGGCCTTCTGAACCTTTTGCTCTTCTCAGGCTGTGTCTTGGGGAAAATGTGATTCTCAATGAGAAATACACCCACATTTTTATCCTTCTATTGAAGACTCTCCATCAGTAATGGGAGGTTAGCATGTTTATCAGGCATGATGATCTCATCAATGTCATTCAGCAGAACATATCTGGACTGATACACGTATCGGTAAACGCATTCATTAAGTGTTTCCAACTGCCCATAATACTGGAGGTCTCCTTTGTGCTCCTTTGAGTTCCATCCTGCTGATGGGTTCAGGAACTGGTCTATAGGCCATGAAACAATCTCCAGAATTCCTTCTCTCTGGTAGTGCTGTAAGAGCTTCTCCAGGTCAGGACCACAACTGGTATTGTAGATCACTACATGCTGCACACCCAGAAGCTTGTACATCTCCATAGTTTGGGCAAACTGCAGATTTACTGTACGCCCCCAAAAGGCTAGATATACAGATGGAGTTAAATTGAAATGTTTCCCTCTCCACTCTGTTCTGTATCGGCAGGAGATCAAACCTGAGATGTGTGGTGCAGTTAAAATAGCTAAGTGTTGCATTCTCAGTTTATTCCCCCTAAAGAAAATATCCGAAGCCCCAAATGGGAAGCCAAAACGATCACTGTTTATCTCCTCTTCTGCATTAACAACCTCACAGTTATAGTCGCTGAAATAGATGCAATGAAGAGGCTGCAGACAATGACTCGTATGGCCTTAATGAATCTGTGATCGATGAATGCAGACGCCATGAAATGTTCTGTATGTTTAATGGGAGTTCTGGAATTCTGTGAGTTTATATTGTCATTTTCAAAGCTATTGTGCATAACATGCGGTATTATTGTAATAGAAGTGTTTCGAATCAGGGCGACACTGAGAACCGCAAGAAGAAGCCACAGTCCTGCTTGACACCTGGCACTGAAACCAATTGATGATGTTATTGCATGTTACATTGTATATTATCATGTGGGGGGAATTAGGAACATGTGTCTTAGCTTTCGCTTTCCTATAGTTTGGCTGCCAAAAAAACAATAAAACACTGTCAACAACAGACTGTCAACAACAGACTGTCAACAACAGACTGTCAACAACAGACTGTCAACAACATGCCAGAAAACAGTCATCAAGCAAGTCATTCCGCCAACATTTCAACAGATGTTTATGTATATTTCTAAAATGTTACAAATTCATTAAACCTATCCTTTGCCATCACCCAAGTAAGAAAATGGTAATATGACCTTATCTGTAGTGTCTGTATCTTTGCTTTTGTTGTTTAGCAACGGTTATTAGGCACGAAGCATGTTCGCAGCATTATGGGCGGTGTTGAACAAATGGATCGTATTAGATGAGACGCAGAGCAAGAGTGACATAATTAGATTGGTGTGAATGTATGTATAAGGAACGTGGCTTGTAGACAGGCTGCATGTGCTGAGTAGCTTTTCGTGGCAGTACAACACTTCTTGTCGTCGCTGACTGGGGTTAAAAAATAGACAGGATTGAGCAGCACAGGAAACAACTACACAAAAGCCAGGGGAACAGGCAGGGGTCACAACACAGGAAAAACACTCTAAAATCCCTCTAACTCAATTAAATGCAAAGGAGCCCAATATGACCACACAAGGAAGTATATGTGGCTGACTAAATTTGTCCTTGAATGTCCTGCAACCTTCATCGTCGAGCGTTTTCTGTCACATTTATTTCTTTATCTTGTGCGTCACTGGTATGGCGCTGGTGCAGCATGTGAGCACTGAGAAGAACATAATGGCACACAATTGTATGTGAAAATTTAAGCACCCCTGCTGTTGTACACCCAGTTCACCACGTTCTTTTCAAGGATATTCACAGTGTTTTTAGCAGGTTTTGCGTAGCTATTTTCTTGTTTGAAATATACTGCTGGGTTAACTCATCAGACCCTACAGACGGGTCACACGCTCCATGCTATTAGGTTAATTATTATTTTTTAACTTGTTAGGACAACATTGTGGATGATGTACACGATAAAAATGACAGCTCTTGCACTTCTTTCAAGTTGTGATTTTGATCAACTTTATTAAAGCTAATCTTTCAGCCCTAGTCCAAACTTAAACACACACCACATTTTAGATTTCATTTTTGCCAGTATGTTAAATTTAGCAAATGAATAGGAACTGTCTGTTAAAGTGAGCATAGATGTGTTAGTCTGTTCCATGCAGAGGAAACTTCTTTTCACTTCGAAAATCAACAAAATGTGTAATTTAACTGGTGGTGCCCAAACGTTTGCATGCAATTTGTGTAAAACAGAGTTATTCAGAAAGATTTCACTTTGTGGCAAAAAAAGAAAAAGTTTAGATTGTTCTATCTGTCCATAGCATCATGCACCGGCCATGGCAGAGCACAAATTTAACTAGAACAATACTTAAAAGTAAAAAAAAAAGCTTTTATTTCATATTATTTTGATGAATAAGTTCTATTAAGGAGACTGCAGACACTAACAACTAAGTCAGTTTTGTCTGTTATGTCTGCAGGTCGGGTATTCTTAAAGACAAATTTAATAGAGTTTTCTGAATTTTTGCAGAATCAAGTCGTGAAGATCTAAAGTCTTTGAGAGTGGTTTGATGTGGGATGTGTCATTCTACAATCTTAAAAAGATCGCTCTTCTAGGTAGAACCATTGGCTTTACTAAAGAACCTTGAATCGCTGCCTTAGGAATGCATAGAAACCTACAGTGTCAGAACTGTTTACAGTGGTGGATGGAACAAGATACTTAAGTACATTTAAAAGCAAGTCATTTTGTGAAGCAACAGACACCATTTATAAACTGTCACACTCGGTACCTTGAGCAAACATCCAGCGGACGTGATTGCCTTGATCTTGCTGTTGCTAGGAAACCCAGATAGAGCCTGTGGTCAGGTATGATAGGTGCATTTAAGAACATCTCTTTCTATTGTCAAGCCTCTCATTATAATGGTTTACCCTGCACTTGCTTAAGTGAACTATACCTGCTTCAAACTTTGACTCAGCCCTTTTCCTTTCTCTTTCCCCTGCGAAACGAAATAAACCTTTAAAATATAAGGACCATGTTGTACCTTTGAAAGTACATTCATACAGTCCCTTGTGAGACAAAGATGTTCCTATGAAAAACTTATAAACCTATTAGGATAATAAACACCTCACTTATGTCAGGCATTTTTCCCATCTCTTAAAAAAGAAGCCTTGACCTATTTTAAAAGCAGTTGACTGGATTTCAATCCTTGAACAGTGGTCTACTAACACTGGTTTTATTTTATTAATACAGACTCTGTTGAATAAAGACACCAGATTATTTTATTCTGGAATAGTAATGAGAGGCACATTAGCAGTCATCTCAAAATAATCATTAACTTGGCATTTTATCTCCTCAAGAACATCAACAAGATTTTTCTGACTAAACCAGACCTGGAGAAACTCCCCCAGACCTTTATTTCTACTGTAATGGTCTCCCAGCTGGACCTGCAAACAAGAAAAACAGCTACAGTATGCAAATGCAGTATGTAAGGGAACACATCAGCCCCTTTCTTACATCCTTACATTGGCTACCAATTAGTCACGGAATATTCATCAGGGTACTATTACTGATCTATAAGTCTCTTAGTGGTGTAGGAACAGCATGTTTGTCTGATACAATGTGAGCGGAGCAAAACTGTCAGATCATCAGGTCCTAGTCGGTTAGTCCTGCTCAAGGTAAAGACTTAAAATAAATAAATAAATGAAGAATCATTAGTTGTGTGTTAATGTTGACAAAAACATGTTGAATAAAATATTACAGTAATGTGAGCAATAGAGATTTTGAATAAATAGTCCTTTAATCAGTGATCAAAGAGATTAGATATTATAATCAATAACCAATTAGGTAGTATTGCCTTCCAGAGAATATTCAATCTCACAAAGGGCAGTCCTTAGTCTGTCTGCATAGGAGATTGTAGACACTGGAAGGCCGTGGGTTCACAGAGAGTCCTGTGTGTACTTACTGACCCGGTGTAGAGAGGGGCAAGTTGACCTTGAAAGGTAAAGCAGACTGGTAAAAACCTGTTTAAACCAGTTAGGAGTGAGCTGATCATGCGATGGCTAAACTGATGGACGAAGAGATGCACCTATTGGAGAATGAGCAATGTCAAATTACCCCAGATAAAATGTTGCATAAACTGTTGTTTGGAACACTGTATTTGTGCAGTTGACCCAGTTGATGCTGAAATGAAGAAGAAGCCTTTTTCCCTCTTCCACAAACTCAGCATTGTAACGCGGAGCGAGGAGGCGGACGCACGTGCTGAGATAAGCGACTTTTATCATGGGCAAATCCAGGGTCATGGTCAAAACGGTCCAGGGTCATAGAGCCAACACGGATAGAACGATATACAGACATGATGACAAACAATAAATGGTTCAAACGGTTCAAACAGAGCAAACAAACAAACACAGACCAAAACAAAGGGCTTAAATAACAAAGGGTAAACGAGAGACAGGCAGAAAACAGGTGAAAACAATCAGGGGTGAGACTTAGAGACTTAGACTTAGTTATTAGTGAAAGTGTTTAGCCGCTATTAAAAGATTTCTTTTTTATTCATAATATTATGTTGGAGGCCTGGGATTAGCCCTGGGTCCCGACAAAAAACAGACAGTTAAAATAGAAGATAGGACAACACTGAGGTTGTCTAAAAGTTATGACACTATTTTCTTATCTGGAGATAGAAAAAGATCATGAACTTAGAAACTATTGTTCTGTAACAAAAGCTAAAGACGTTAAAAATATAAATTACAGCTCCTGTAACCCGTGTAAAAAAGGTCAAAACTTTAGTCCAATAAACTGGAGATTAACTAGACTTTGAGAATGCATATTGTGAAAGACATTTAAAGCTGAATTGATGGCACCATTGAGGTTGTCCTAAAGTTAGGACACTATTTATATGTATATACATTTATTTATGCAGTATTTTTTAGGTGTATACAGAGGTTTTTGTAATAGTGTTTTCTTATCCAGATGTTCTGGATAAGATTATGAACTTAAGAACTTTGTTTTGTAATGGTTACTGTTCTGAATGAAGTTCTAACTGAAGTCGTCATGATGACTACACAGATAAAATTAAGATGATTCCGTAATACGTCCCTAGAATAAGGCTATTTCTGGAATATGT
The DNA here is from genome assembly GCF_015220715.1 of Pygocentrus nattereri. Taxonomy (NCBI): domain Eukaryota; kingdom Metazoa; phylum Chordata; class Actinopteri; order Characiformes; family Serrasalmidae; genus Pygocentrus; species Pygocentrus nattereri. Next base: position 20,135,878 of record NC_051239.1, read on the forward strand.
CTCTGAGTCCTTAAGGCCTCCTAGACAGTTCACATTTCTGCCCGACTCAATACACAACACATGGGGACAAAGGGAAACATGGGCCGTATTGATGGTTGGGGGGTGGGACCTGAGAATCAGGTTGGGAAACACTGCTGAGCAGCTGAATGAGTGAATAACTAATATAACGCAGCTTATACCACTGAAGGAAAAGTTTTGTATGTGATCTTACAACTTTTTGGAATTTTGGATATACAACAACAACAACAACAACAACAACAACAATAATAATAATAATAATAATAATATAATGTATAAAATAATGAGTACACAATGAGTTACGATGAGTTTCAGCCACACCCAGAACTAACAGGTGTGTGAATCAAGCACATGCATAATTTACAAACAGTGACAGTAGAATGGGTTGAACTGAAGAACTCTTTGATTTTAAATGTGGCGCTGTCATAGGATGCTACCTTTGCCTCAAGTCAATTTCAGCCCTGATAGGTCTGCCCCTGTCAGCTGTCAGTGCTATTAATTTGAAATGAAAGCATATAGGAGCAACAACAGCTCAGCCTCATGGCATGAAATGATAACACTATTTCACCCCCAGTTGAAAAATGGACCTCAGATATAAAAGAAAGGTAACATGAACTGGCAAAATATATGCAATGACATCTCTATGACCAGCAATTCAAAACTTCGGTTAATACAATATAAAATCTTTTTACAGCCTGTAAACTACACTGAATGGGATTTAGCCACAGTGATGCAGGGATACAGTTTTAACAGACATGGCACAGGCATGCTTTCTGGATTTGTACCCCTACCCAGCAATTTTGGTCAGGGGTCGCTGACAGGCTATCAGAGATTTTGAGCCTTGTCATCTCTTTTTGTTCCAGTGTAGCACTATTTAATGACCTCCCTTTTATTTGATTTTTTTATTTAATTCTTCATGTCAGACTTTCAACAAGGTGTTGGAAACGTTCCTCAGAGATTTTATTTGAGTTCCTGTTGTCTTTCTATCATCTGGAACCAGTCTGCCCATTCTCCTCTGACCTCTCACATCAACAGGGCATTTTCGTCCACACAACTGACCGCTCACTGGATATTTCCTCTTTTTCGGACCGTTCTCTGTAAACCCTAGAGATGGTTGTGTGTGAAAATCCCAGCAGATCAGCAGTTTCTGAAATACTCAGACCAGCCCGTCTGGCTCCAACAACCACGCCACGTTCAAAGCCCCTTAAATCCCCTTTCTTCCCCGTTCTGATGCTCGGTCTGCACTTCAGCAAGTTGTCTTGACCACCTCTACAGCTAAACTGCTGTAGCCTGAATTGGTGGATACATACATGAATGCACTGCAGCTTATTGTCCACGTTTGGGCTGTGAGGACTGCTGGACGTTGAAACTGCAGCAGTGTTTATAAACAACATTAAACTCATTTCTTTTTCAGAAGTGAGGAGAAGCTTTTCTATGATATGGACCCTTTAAATAAACCACGATCAGCCTGTTTTTGGTGGCTTCAGACTGAGCTTCAGCTTCCATTACGCTGATCACATCTTCTCTGCAATGAGACGAATTCAAATGAAGTTTTTTTGAATGTATTGATAAAAGAGTAAGAGTTCTGTCCCTAGAAGAAACATTTTTGACCTCCTAAAGAACCTTTCAGTGGGTGGCTCTCCAGTGTAAAGAGCCCTTTTAATGACCAAAGCATCTTCGTATCATGTAACAGTTCTATACCAATTGAGGCCTTTTCCTAGAACCGCACATCCATGCCAGCATTTTTGGTGTGAACAGATGTTCTTTGGTGTTCCGACTCCAGAATCTGAGATTTATCTTATTTATTCACCCAGAGGCTGGTCATCACTGTCTGAACCCTCTTTGAGGTCCAGATGTTCCTCAGCAGTTGTAGTTTCAGCGACGTGGTTCTTCAGCTTCAGCCGCTTATTTCTTGCTTTTATACGGATAAACGCTGTCCAGATCAATCACTGTGATTGGTTCTGATTTGATTATTGCTTATTTATCATAATACATGCAGCTTTGATTCATTATGAATTCATTATTAGGAAACTATTAGCAGAAGCTGTTTTATGGTCGTCATTATATCTGGTAATGATTTCCATTTCTCACACCTTCAGCAGCTGATTGTGTTCTTTAATAATAGAGTGAGCAGAATTTGTATTAATTAAGGCAGATTAATGATCAAATCAGCCCATCTGTGGCCTCTGACTGAGCTTCATCATCATCATCATCAGCGTCTCATTTTCTGCTTTCATTAAAGTACAGTCAGTTTTCCCGTTTGTCATTTTTCAATATTATTTTTTATGTCTTTTACTCACCCAGAGGCTGGAGACTCACCGACAGGGCATCATCAAATAGGATGTCCAGGAGCTCTCTGATGACTTTATGTGTGTCATCGTTGGAGCTCACTAGATGATCTTGAATTAATTCAGACAGATAAGAGCTCATGTTAAGCTTTAATATTGACTAAATGTCTTGTTTTTATCTCACTATCTGCTCATTTTCTTCCAGATGTTTCTCCTCAGACTCCTCCAGTCAGATGCTCATGGTTTTGGTGGTGGCTTTATAATCTGCACAGTCTCAGCTTGTTTTCATGAAAACACAGTCAGTTGTAATGGACACTGAATATTATTGGTTTCAAAAACACCCTCTTATTTTCCAGTTATTACTCTGAAATATTCAGCACCAAATTATTCAGTATGAAATATGAATTTTTCCATATTTCATATGAATTCAGCATTTACTATGAACTATGAATGTACTGAGAAGTATTGAGTCACTGCTGTGAACTTTCCATGATGGTTTTGAAATAGTCTTTACCTCTTATGATTTATTCAGTCTCCATTAATTCAGTGAATTATACGGCACCTACGATGATTTATTTACCATCAGCTTTTATTTATATAATGACCTCTGAATTACTTAGCATCTGTTATAAATCATGTAATTTATATTAACTATTTCAAATGCATTACAAATTATTGAATGCCAACTATGGATTATTCAGTATTAAACATTAATTAAAATAATGAATTACTTACTGTATATGGATTATATACTGTCCATATTATTTACTTATGAATATATAGTGACTACTCTAAATGAATCAGTATCTACTGTGCTTTACTGAGTGTCCAATATGTTTATGATTATTTAGTGTCTACCATTAATATTTAGTGCTTCTATGAATTATTCAGTCTTCATTATTTTGTATCTGCAATTAATTATTCAGTATATACTGAGATTTTCTACAGTGTCTACTATGAACAAGTGGTAACTGCTATGAATTCTTCAGTATGTGATATGAAAGATACCGTGTCTATTTTGAACAATACAGTATTTATTGCAAATTATTATGGAATTGCTACAAATTATTTCATATTCACTATGAATTATTCAATATCCACTGTGAATTGGGCACTGTCCACTATGAATATTCATTATACATGGTGAATTATTTAGTGTCTACTATTAATATTTAGTGACTACTATGAACTATTCAGTCAGCATTATATATTATTTAGTATCTGCAATTAAATATTCAGTATCTACTTTGAACATTTAGTGACACCTATGAATTATTCAGTATATATATATATATATATATATATATATATATATATATATATATATATATATATATATATATATATACCTACCTTTTCATGATATAATGTTTTAAAACAGAACAGGGTCCGTAGAGTCAAAACTCTAGTGCATGATATGCGCCCTTAAATGAAGCTGTGGGGAACAGAAGCCTGTTATGTACTGTAGTAGTCAGTCTTACATACAAATAGCAAATATCTGACTGTTAAAAATCCATTCTGATGCTCTCAGACCATTGTGAGCGTTATGCATCTCAATATGTTTGATGGCATGAATTAATGTTAACAGTCTATTATTGTATCTTTAATGGTGCCTACATATTTGCATATATAAGCATATATAAAGATATGAACTCCAAACACAAGGAAAGCAGAATAAGTTAGTATTTACAACAAAATGAGTATTTACAAAGCACACATACAACGCAGAGGAAGAAGAGGAAGAAGAAACAGCAATTACTCATATATGCTCAAGTTACCATACAAAGATACAGTGATATCACACAGGCTGTAAAGAATCTTCTGGTAGTATAGTCTTTGCCAATTTTAGGGAAAACACATATAAACTGAGGTATAAATAAGCTTCTCCCTATATTCACCTTCAGATGCATAAGAAAAAAAATAATAAAATAAGAATAAAAATAAGAATAAAAATAATAAAAAACCACCTCTTGGACAAGAGAAGTTAGCAATACTTACAGTGAGGTTGTAGTGAGGGGGGCATGATGTGTCGCTGTTAAACTGATTCAGAATACAAAATCAAGTAACAAAAGTTCTGCCATTAATGACTGCTGTGGTTCAGATGTGCATGTAAACGGTTTCCTAATTACCTTTGTAATTAGTGTATGATTGAAAATAATATGCTAATGTACAGTGACACGGCAACCTACTAAGATCGTCCAGAGCTTCAGATCATTAGACATGGACATTGTTGCGTCGCTTGTTTTTAACTAACATGACCGATTTCTGTACAAACCATTGTTCTAGCAAGTCTCTCTCTTTGTAATCAAATACAAATAGTATTCCACAAATGCAATTAAAAGAGGAATTCCTCACATTTTTCAAAACATTCTGCATGATTCAATCATAAAGTCATCCAAGGATCTCTTCTTTACAGTGGTGGTGATGGGAACCACGGGTCGTAGTGTAACCATTTTACCTCCTATCCATTATGACGACTGAACCTAGACCTAGTACTATTTTCACTTTAGGGTAGTCACAGAGATTAGCCAGCAACCAGAATGGTGTGGGTTAACATCCCAGCATTGGCTTGGTGCTCCCTGTTGCGCCCTTGGGCAAGGCACATAACACCCCTCCACCCCCAACTGCCCCAAACCGTCCTACCCTGCTGGTGGTGCTGCGTCACTCCCAGACTGCACAGAGTTGGGCAGAAAACCTAAAAACCAATTTCTTTTGTGGATAATAATTTCATTCTAATGTATAATGTATACGTATTTATTAGGCCAAGACTTTCAATGCTACCATAAAACGTTTTCTCACATGTTCATAACATCCATCCATCCATCCATCCATTTTCTAAGCCGCTTCTCCATCCCTAAAAATTTAATGTCAATTTTTCTAGTAAATTTTTCTTTTAGAGACATTAAACAGATGTGTAGTTCATATCACCACCATCAAACTATTCTGACTGGCATGTTTCTCTAGAACAGTATGTTTCTTATCAAACTACTCTGAGTGACATTGTTTACATTTCAACCAGTTCAAAATGCAGACATTTTAAAAAAATGCGTGGAATTCACTTTAAAGAAGGGACGGACTGATGAACACCGATTGTGTTGTCACAATATTGTGAAAATAAAAGCACCTTGCAATGTACAGCAATTTACACAAGATTAGGACTTATCCAAAACCGACTGCACTTACCACCAACAGAGAAACTATGGGGGGAACTTGAGGTTAGCTTATTAGTACAGCTATACCATTTTCTGTGTTTAGTCTTTTTATAAATATTGAGGGCTTGCCAATCAAGAACATGCTTAATATAAGTAATTATCTAGCCTTTCTGCTCTATAGTAGGACATCTAACTGTTCCAGCTTACTTTTTATTACTTTCTATACTTTCTAAGTGCTTCTTTTTAACTCACAGAAAATCACATGGAGTCAAAATAATATATAACATAAAAATAATAACATTTATAATCATACAAATATCATCATTTTGGCACTTGTTCACATTAAACATAAATAGGATGGTATTTGTACATTTCATTTTTGACACCTTTCACATACAGCATAATGCATGTACAATACTGAATAAGAGTGACGCATCATTTTTGGTGCCAGCCGCCCATAATGTGTTCTAACAGTCCAGAAAAAAGAGTTTGTGATTAAGCTTTTTCCTGGCAAGACTGACCTTGACAACTGGCATCAGTACTTCCCCTTGCTGTGGTCAAAAACATCTTTCTTTTGCCGTTTCCTTTGATTAGGTCTGGACAAGGATCCTAAATTGTCCAAATCTGCTTTAATTAAAACCTTGCACGTTTTTTAACAGCTTCGTCGGAGTAGTGGAGCCCAAGTGGGCTCATTTCAGATTCCTGCACAGTTGAGATGTGGTGGATTTTCTCTGACCACCACCCTCTGAAGTTTCCTGAAGTGTTGGTGTCATTAGTGTCCTTCATGTCTCCCCTGTTCTTCTTCGGCACGTTTTCAGTAAGACCCCCCAAATTGCACATAACCCTTCCGTTGATTAACACAAAGCAAAAGCCCATAAATACTGGTCCCTGATCAACAGGGTTGTTTGTGTGGCCACATGTTGTACAATGTAACACTATAGATCAACTTTCTCATTGTTCATTTCCTCTTGTAGCGCTTCAGGACTGCTCCTTTTTTGTCCCTCTGCAGCTGGCAGCTATTCAAAAGACATTAAGTTGGCTGGTATCTGCAAGACACAAATTTAGGGAGATTTAAGTTTCTACATAGCTTTGCATGGTACTGACCACAGCTATTAAAAACAGATGATCTTATGGGTCACAGCAAGTTTTACAGGATCATTACAAATGAAAGCAATACAAATCAAAGCAAAGCAAAGGATAATTTCAATGCAGTCTTGGTGTTTCCTGTTACCATGCTAGCCTTTGAACCTACCTGTGGTCTTATACACCTGCAGGCCTCAGCTAAGTGTTTGTGCCAGATGATTGCAGAGAAGCGCGATCCAGTCTGGAACTTGTAAACATTACCTGATTCCACAAACAAAAACAAACCCAGACTAATTCATTTGTTCCTATATAACCAGATAGATAGACAGACAGATAGGTGAATGGACAGCTGGACAGATGGAAAGACGGATAACCATAACCAAATAGATAGATAGATAGATAGATAGATAGATAGATAGATAGATAGATAGATAGATAGATAGATAGATAGATAGATAGATAGATAGATCTAGAGGCGGACAGACAGGCAGACAGATGGACAATAACCCCAACTGAATGGGTGGATGGATGGATGGATGGGTGGATGGATGCATTGTGGGCAGAAGCTGGTATTTTCCATGTACATATCAACCAATACTGACACATTGAACTATTTTTTAGAAGTAGAAACTGGAACTACATGTAACTGGATTAAGAAATAGAACTTTTACTTTAAGAGTTTACAAATGTAGTAAAATGAATACAATATTAGCCCAGTGTCGCCTAAACATTCTGCTCTTCAGGAGCTCAGTAATTATATCTCAGTAATTATGAAAAATTGTTTTGAAATATCAGTCAAATCTAAGCATAAAAAATCTGATACTGATAATTTCATTGTGGATGCAAGGCAAACACTGGAACAAAACATAATGTATATAATGATAATAGACCAATTTACTTTTTAGGCAATTATATATTATTATTATTACTAATAATAATATTAGTAATAATGCACCTTTATTAACATGAATTTTGAATTTGCCCAATGTAGATTAAAATTTATTTTCAATTTATTTTAAATGAGAGTTACGCTATAGGCCTCAGTCAAGAAGGCTGTCCAGAGTTACCTTTATCAGGGTCATTGAGCTGGAAAATATTTGGATGCTCAGGGTCATCCGGCAGCACCACTATCCAGCCTGTTAATGAGATCTTCTTACAGGGCCTGGATTTGTACTGGAAGACATGAGGACCAAGGATGTTAAATACACACAAGCGGAATGATTAAACCCTGCAGAATGACCACCCTGCATCACTGCTGTGTCTGTCCACACTAACATCACTGCCAGGTCAGTGTCACTGCATTGCTGAGAATGATCCACCACCCAAATTACACCTGGTCAGTGATGGGCCTGACCATTGATAAACAATAAACAAAAAGGGGAATAAAAAATTGAGCAGAGAAATAGATACAAACTGTCCAGTCTGTAATTACAGAAATACAAAGTACACCTATGTGGTGACTGGACTTGATACGGATAATGGATACAAGGTAGGTGTACCAAATAAAATGACCACCAAGTTGCAGGGTTTATTGTTTATCGATGGTCAGGCCCACCACTGATCAGGTATAATTTGGGTGGTGGATCATTGCAGTGACACTGACACGGCAGTGATGTTAGTGTGGTTCAGACACAGCAGTGATGCTGGAGAGTTTTTAATACACTTTGTTTACCTTAAATGTAAACATAAATGTAGAGGAGATAATCAGTTTCTGTAAAGATTGTGTTGATAGTCCTTCATCAGTGGTCAGATTCTGGTCATATATTTCTGGTTGGCAGACGATTGTCAGTCTAGCAATGACAACGAGTTGTTTAAAAACTCCAGGGACACTGTTGCATGAGCTCCAGGAACACTGCTATGTAATGTCCACAAACACCCATTAACAGGTCACCACCATGTCAGTGTCAAGTGCACTGCTACTCAGGTGTGGTCCTGTAAGGACCTTGACCATTAACATTATCAACTACATTAACAACTACAGTATAACCCTACACTGATATACACTACAGTATAACCCCTACACTGATATACACTACAGTATAACCCTACACTGATACACACTACAGTATAACCCCTACACTGATATACACTACAGTATAACCCTACACTGATATACACTACAGTATAACCCTACACTGATATACACTACAGTATAACCCCTACACTGATATACACTACAGTATAACCCCTACACTGATATACACTACAGTATAACCCTACACTGATACACACTACAGTATAACCCCTACACTGATATACACTGCAGTATAACCCTACACTGATATACACTACAGTATAACCCCTACACTGATACACACTACAGTATAACCCTACACTGATATACACTACAGTATAACCCTACACTGATACACACTACAGTATAACCCCTACACTGATATACACTACAGTATAACCCCTACACTGATACACACTACAGTATAACCCCTACACTGATATACACTACAGTATAACCCCTACACTGATACACACTACAGTATAACCCCTACACTGATATACACTACAGTATAACCCCTACACTGATATACACTACAGTATAACCCCTACACTGATACACACTACAGTATAACCCTACACTGATATACACTACAGTATAACCCCTACACTGATATACACTACAGTATAACCCTACACTGATATACACTACAGTATAACCCTACACTGATATACACTACAGTATAACCCCTACACTGATACACACTACAGTATAACCCCTACACTGATATACACTACAGTATAACCCCTACACTGATACACACTACAGTATAACCCTACACTGATATACACTACAGTATAACCCTACACTGATATACACTACAGTATAACCCCTACACTGATACACACTACAGTATAACCCTACACTGATACACACTACAGTATAACCCCTACACTGATATACACTACAGTATAACCCCTACACTGATACACACTACAGTATAACCCTACACTGATATACACTACAGTATAACCCCTACACTGATATACACTACAGTATAACCCTACACTGATATACACTACAGTATAACCCTACACTGATACACACTACAGTATAACCCCTACACTGATATACACTACAGTATAACCCCTACACTGATACACACTACAGTATAACCCCTACACTGATATACACTACAGTATAACCCCTACACTGATACACACTACAGTATAACCCCTACACTGATACACACTACAGTATAACCCTACACTGATAAACACTACAGTATAACCCCTACACTGATATACACTACAGTATAACCCCTACACTGATACACACTACAGTATAACCCTACACTGATATACACTACAGTATAACCCTACACTGATATACACTACAGTATAACCCCTACACTGATATACACTACAGTATAACCCCTACACTGATATACACTACAGTATAACCCCTACACTGATACACACTACAGTATAACCCTACACTGATACACACTACAGTATAACCCTACACTGATATACACTACAGTATAACCCCTACACTGATAAACACTACAGTATAACCCCTACACTGATATACACTACAGTATAACCCCTACACTGATATACACTACAGTATAACCCTACACTGATACACACTACAGTATAACCCTACACTGATATACACTACAGTATAACCCCTACACTGATAAACACTACAGTATAACCCTACACTGATATACACTACAGTATTACCCCTACACTGATATACACTACAGTATATCCCCTACACTGATATACACTACAGTATAACCCCTACACTGATACACACTACAGTATAACCCCTACACTGATATACACTACAGTATAACCCTACACTGATATACACTACAGTATAACCCTACACTGATATACACTACAGTATAACCCCTACACTGATATACACTACAGTATATCCCCTACACTGATACACACTACAGTATAACCCCTACACTGATATACACTACAGTATATCCCCTACACTGATACACACTACAGTATAGCCCTACACTGATATACACCCCTACACACATACCCTATGGCACCTTTAGTTCCACCAAAATAATTTTAATTAAATGTGATAAAAACGCTGAAGTATGTGCAAATAGATAAATAATACAGGCATAAACACTTACATGTCTCCTTTCATTTGCTCTTAAAGCTTTAGAGCCAAAGTAGATAAGAGTGGAACCAGACAGAACAATCCAGTAGCGTTTCCATGACGAAAGCTGGGACAAAAAAAGAAAAATGACAAATTTAAAACAAGTTCAAGCATGAACTTCATTGAGAAAAGAGTCTCAAACTGATCAGTGTACCATTTTGCTTCATTAAATCCATCATTCCAGTACCATGCTTTGGAATTCTCTGTGTGCTTTGTGTGAATGAAAAGTACAGTTATATGCAAAAATTTGAACACCCCCTGTTAAATTACTCTCTGCTGATTTTCGAAGTGAAAATATGTTAACACATCTCCTACAGGAACAAACCTTACTATGGCAATATACTCGAAAAGAAATAGATAAAACATAAAATATGCCATCATTTTTGCAAATGCTCCCCTTTAATATGTTGAATTCAGCAAATAAGCAGTAATTGTGCATTAAAATGTATAGATGTGTGTTGTCTATAGAGGATGTGTAGCTTGTTTTCACTCCTAAAACATCTCATTTGACCAGGGGCGCCAAAACTGGATATGGTTTCGAGGACAAATGTAGAACCACACTCACTGTAGGTTTCTTGCCCTCTTTCATCACTGTTTTCCTTCGTAGGGGCCCTTCGATAGTGATGCTGCTCAGTGAGCTGCACTCATAACTTGACACCGCACCTGAGGCACTGGGCCAAAGAGACAGCAAAACAAAAGCAGGACGTTCATTTGTAGCTCAGTTCTTTTGAAAATGCAGTAATGTAAGGAAAAACGCAAGGGAAACTCACTGGTACATTCACAGTTGTGGTTCATCTAGTCTTTAGTCTTGTGTGGCCAGACACATTCTTTTAATGAGAATGTCTGGAGACGACCAAATTTGGGGTAATGGCAGATATAATGTAGACTTAGCGTGAACAAACTGAGTGGGACTTTTTTAAACCATTTCTTGTGAAGGTAGAGCTCAAGAAGGGCCAGAGCCAGTTTAATGGGAACCTAACCACTTCCTATTTCTCCCATTATATAAAAGGTCAAAAGACCTTAAAATGCCAGAATGCACTTGTTAAATTGATACAGAAAACAGGTTTTGGACAGTAGAAAACTAGCAGTACTGCTACTGAACGCTGACTGGCTGGCAAGCTACTCAACTCATTAGCTGAGTGGAGCGGTTTACACTCGGTGGTGTCATGAACGTACATGAGGGACTGTTAGAAAGTCATATAACTTGAGTTCAAAAGCCCTTAAACATACACCCATCAGGCATAATATTATGACCACCTCTTTGTTTCTATGCTCACTGTCCATTTTATCAGCTCCACAAACGATATAGGTACACTTTGTAGTTCTACAATTATGCACTGTAGTGGACAGTGAGTGGACGCAGTGCTTAAAAACTCCAGCAGCATTGCTGTGTCTGATCCACTCAGACCAGCACAACACACACTAACACCACCACCACCACACCAGTGCTACTGCAGTGCTGAGAATGATCCACCATCCAGTACCTGCTCTGTGAGGGTCCATGGGGGTCCTGACCACTGAAGAACAGGGTAACAGAGTATCAGAGAAACAGATGGACTACAGTCTGTAACTGTAGAACTACAGAGTCCAGCTATACAGTAAGTGGAGCTGATGAAGTGGACACTGAGCGTAGAAACAAGGAGGTGGTCATGATGTCATGCCTGATCTGATGTAGAACAGCAGTGTTGAATTATGATATGCTGTTCTGTGTTCAGAAAATGACTAAAATGTTCTATATCAAATTCATTAAGCACGAATGTCTTCTGAGTTTTATGCATGATACTGTTAACAGTAAAATAACGGTAGATATGAAAAAAGGGATCCTTTGGGGAATCTACTCTGACTTACACCACACAGCATGGACCTCTCTGCTGTGCATGTACTCTGAAAAAACACAGTGGGCCAAAATCTTCAAAACTATATCAGCACATTGGCCCTTATTCATAAAGTTGCATAAAAAAAAGAGTACAGATTTGTCCACCTTTAATGATATATAAACTAATCTGTGTCTAAAACTTTCAGGGAAACAAGAAAAAATATTGTTTTATTATTTTTAATGCCAAAATAAAGTGCGAGCCTAACAGTACCTCACTTACATATCATTTACATGCAGCATACTCTAATATAATTTAAAAAGTCAAGTAGTGCACTGTTCCCACTGTTGACCAAACTTCACAGTGTTTAAATTACAATGACTGAAAAGTATGAAATGTGAAAGAAAATATCTCAGTTTTGACAGGACGGTTGAGTGTGTGACTGTGTGGTGTGATCACTTTCCTAAAATAAGATATTTCACTATATTCCTGCTGTGTATAAGATGTTTTGTATTGGTGATTTTTTGGGTAATGTCATTAGGATAAAAGAAAAGCACAGTATAATATGACTTCAAATGGAACACAAAATATTTGCAGCATTTGTATTTGTATTTGTACCAATATGCATGCAAAATTAGTACATCCATTTTTGACTGCCATGTGCCCAAATGATTATTGTTATCATTATTTTCTATTTTTATTTTTATTCTTTTTATTGGTATTACACATAATATCAAGAACAGTTTTCTCTAAGCATAAATCAAGGAATTTTTGCAGGTTGATAGAATACTATGGCAAATTTACACACAGTCCTAGTGAGTTGGATCATACAGAAATAGCAAAAATAAAATTGAATAACACAATCTGATTTCATCATGCACAACTTTGATGAATAGGTGCCAAATTAACATGCATCAGGCAGCATATGCATAACCATTTCACGCATTAACGTTAACCTTTAAGAGGTTTTAGAGGCACTCTTTAGGCGTCTAGTTCCTATCACCACCACCAAGTTCCTCGCAAACAGAGCCCTTCACATCAAACCACTCTGGATGACTTAGTTTAAATCTTACCTGAACAACTGGTGGGGAATTCTAATCAACTGGTGGAATTTCTCTTTCCCATCAACACTGACACATCAAAACTTCTTATACACTTGCACAAAGGGACACACAATTTGATGCTTCTGAGATATCTGAAGGAAATCTCACAAGGCGAGGAACAAAGGGCTGCTCATCAGAAGGTTGTACAGTGAGTGTGCCTACCTGTAAACATAGCTTCTGCTTCTGGGAGAGTTACGTACAGGAACCCTCCAGTTTGGGCCCAGTGTAGCATACATACGGCCCCTGAAATCAGGCATAATTATTAAAGTACAAAGTAAAGTATTAAAGTACAATCAAAGATTCCTTAGCCTATTTTAATAGAAGCGTAAAGGTTATATTTATCAAATCAGTTCAGTCGTACTGACGTTCCATCTAATTTTATAGCTACCCCAATACTTATCAACACACCAGCAAGCCATTTAGAACATGCATTCAGGTTGCAATGAAATTAGTTAAACTCAGAATATGTAAAAGAAGCTGCAGCAACTTGAACTGACTTCTTGAAAGTTTCCCTGTAGTCACTGCACTTTTAAATCACTCTAGGTTTTCTATTTACTGCTCACTCCCACACTTTCCATTAATATCCCACACGTAAGTAAACACGTCCAATGTTCACTTCATATCTTCACATCAACAAAGTATTTACATTTACGGCATTTGGCTGACGGTCTTATCCAGAGCGACTTACACAGGTGGGCCCAAGGAGTCTTGCCCAAGGACCCTTATTGGTATAGTGCAGGGTGCTTGCCCTGCTGGGGGGGTTTGAACCTAGTCTACAGCGTAGAAGGCAGAGGTGTTAACCACTACACTAACCAACCACATTTATTTTGTGTGCCTTAAACGTTTGGCCACAGAGGTTAAGAAAATACACATTAAGGTCAAAAATATGTGGACATCCTGCTAAAAGCCCTGCTAGAACAACTGTAGCCCTGCTATTATAATGAAATGGATTGGTCAATTAGGAGCAAATTAGGAGCTCAGCCACCAAGCGGACCATGCAAACTCAAAAAGTACGGCTGCCACATGTTCAAGCATATTGTAAACATCTCCTGTTCTTTGTTGCATTGCTCACTGCAGTGCCCCAGACTGCCTCTGGAACCAAGAGGAAGAACTGTGTGTCCGGAGCTTCATGAAATGGGTTTCTATAGCCAAGCAACTGTACACAAGCCTAAGATCACTACATGCAATGTGAAGTGTCACCTGGAGTAGTGTAAAGCATGCTGTCGAAACAGCTAGAGTGATGAATCACTTCACTATTTGGCTGCCTGATCGAGAAATCTGGGTTTGTGGATGCCAGGAGAACGCTAAGCACCAGAATTAAAGGTGCCAACAATAAAGTTTGGTGGAGGAGGCATAAAGAACATAAAGGGCTGTTTTTCATGGTTTGGGCTAAGCCCTGACCTCAACCCCACATCACTGGGAAAAACTGGAACACTGACTGCAAAAATCAGTGTTTGACCTCAAAAATGCTCTTTTGATTGAATGTGCACAAATTCCACAGGTACACTCAAAAGGATATCGTGCAAAAGAGGGGCAAATTCATATTAATGCCCATGGTTTAGTATAGGGAAGACCAACAAACTGATGTAGGTGTGATGGTCATGTGTCCACATACTTTTGGCCATACAGTGTATATGGAAAAAAAATAAATAGATAGACTAATTTGTGACGCAACTGACTCAGATTAAAGGAGTGTTTAATTAAATGTACCAAGCAACTGCAATACAGGTTTTTAGCATGTTTTACGGGGGTTTTATGGGATGGAGTGGTATAGGTGCAATATTAAAGAAAATAAATCAGCACTCTAAAATGCTGCTCCCATCACTCACATAATCTGGTTGAACTGCAGATGTTTAAATTCCTCTAAGTCTTTTCTCGACACCTTTTGATTGGCTGAACATTACAGTTAAAATACATCTAAAAGGCAAACTGATGCATGTGTCACCTTTCAACAGTAGATGATAACTCGTCACTAAAGGAGCTTTCTCTACTGCCTGCAAAAGACAACAGGAAAACACAACGTCAAAAATGCTCGTAGAAACAAGTGATTTGGACAAAAACAGTGCAAGACATTCGATTGGCATTCGATTTGATTTAATCACAGGTGAACGACAACTGAACAACAACACTTCTGTATGCTGTGCATGATTTACATTAGAACAAAGAATTGTCAGTGGGGCAAATTTTTCCAAAAACACAAAGAAGACACTCATAAAATTGATATATAAGTATATGTCTTCCCTATTGTGGCTAAGAACAGGCCAGAATGATTACATTTGGAAAAGGGGACATTGAAAGAATCTAATCTTTTGAATACCAGTAGAACTACTGTACTTCCATAGATTTAATGCTCAATATTTATACTGTTTCCTGCTTTCTACCTGTTTTCTCTGCATAGGGTGTTAACTCATCTCCACTTCCAAAATCAACAAGACATGTGATTTGACCAGGTGCTTAAACGTTTGCGTACAAATACACAATGAAGAATCACAATAAAAGTGACTTTACTTGTGAAATAAAAAAGCCTCCCTGTCTTTTTGCTGCCCACTAGTGGCAGTGAATGATTACAACAGCCTTTCTAGCATGCCTGCAGTAATATTCTCTTAGGGAGGCCAGAAAAAGCCATACAAATTCAGCAGTCCAAATAATGGATGAGGAAAATGTTCACAATGGAACAGGCACGAGCAAACCAATATATCAGGGCTGGATGGTTTTTGGTTATTTAGAGTCTGGACATGTGAAAAGCTATAGCAGATATGTGCTGTGGGTGCCACACATCCATGACCAGCTATACAGCTTGTAAATATATTACTTGTTGCATTGTAGTAAACATTCCTACATTTAAATCACAGCAAATCACAGCAGCTATAAAATGTCATTTCAGTGTCATTTCAGGGAGGTTATTCAGTTCAGCCTTAAATTGGACTATTTTTACTAAACCATAAAGTTTCACATATTTGAATGAAATATCTATTCAACTTTAATCTATTAAATATTTTAAACTAAATATCAATTAAATGCAACTAAACTTAAATTTGAGTGTGAACTGTAAACCAAACCTTAACTTCACTGAACAATCTACTGAGTATTAGCAGAAAGTTTGTTAATAATTGAAGTATCTGCAAATCATCTATGAGGGACAGAGGTGTAACCCAATGATTTCTGGAATTTTATAATAATAATAATAATAATAATTGCAGAATGGCCGCTATGAGGCCTACAGAAAGGGCTCAACAAATGTCTTGGGCCATTTTCAATCATATGGGACCATCACCCTGTGTAGACCAGTTCACATGGAATCATACATGGCCACACCTAGCATAGTGAAAAGTCAAGCTCCGCCCCTGGTGTGAGGTATGAGAGTGAGTGTGCAGAAGTGTAAAGTGGAGCACCTAATGAGATGCCGTTGGTGAAGACGGAGTCGTGAGTGTGGTTCCTCACAGGGCTGTGGGACTCTAAGAAGCTGTCGTCCAGCAGGTGACGCGCTTTCTCCTTCGCAGAAAAAGTGGCACTCTTACTCTCTACCACTCCAAACTGGCACATCATACTGAGGCAGAAGAGACGAGGACGGAGAGGAAGAGAGAGACATGTTGTTGATACAATTCAACACACAACATTTTAAGGATGTACTAAGCACTGCAAAAATGATTTCATGGCAACTAAAATCATTCAATCTAATCATTATAAATAATATGTCTCTTTAGGATATTATTTAAGAATAATATATTAATATATATTAATAATAATATATAATTTAAGAGCATTTAACCTTTGAAATCTAACATGAAACAAACTAAACTTTCGGATAATATCATAAGACAATTCACTGGCAAAAATGTCAAGAAATGAGTTGAATAATCTTATAATTTTCTTCCAACAACCTCAAAAGGTGAAATCTTCGATATGTTGACTAGATTTGAGATTATTTCACATGCTAGGATATCACGTTTTGCGGTGCGGCATTACTGTATCACAAGATATCAACTGGTCTGTTCATGAAGTTTTAACACAATGCAAAGGATTAAGCGGAGTTTTCAAATTAAAAATGACATAAATAGAGACAGAAGATTTCTGCAATGAATGTAAGTTTCCATTAATAAAAGTAAGAATCTGTTTTGCTTCCCTTAAAATTACACCAAAGGGAGTAATACACATAATACACTTACACAGTGCTGCAAATGTTAAGTGTTAAATACAGAACCCACAATATTCCAGTACCAAAACTTACGATTTCTATATTTTTATGTTATTTTATGTTTTGAACTGTTCTTTCAAAACAACTTCAATCACCAAACAAATTACAAACACTGTAATCCAATGTGGTAAAAACCAAAAAAATTAATATTATTAATAGTATGACACTAATACCGGTCTAGACGACTGATATTATCAGGCACTAGCACATAGTGTCAAAAATAATGATACAAACACAGAATATAAGAGGGATTTCTATCTGCTTTAGGGTTTCAATAGAGTTTACAATACTTACTTATTGCCCAGGCTGTGGCTCTTCCTGTGCCGAGCAGGAGGTGGGGTAGGCAGGTGGGCTACAACTGATGTATCAGGACATGTTGGTCTCCGATTGTACCTCACTGAGACAGACTCCTCAGACGGTCCTGATGCAAGCACACAAAGAAAATGTAGCTATCTTTAGTACCAGCATCTGCATCATTTTTTTCACAGATAATATCTGAAACAGCAGGATGTTGACGTAAAGCTGCTGAGCTACTGTTTCATTCAGGTTTTGGAACCTCCTTCTCAACAGCTTTTAAGATTTTCTCCCCTTCTAAGCCAATTGCGTGGCTATAGGCCCCATTACTGGACCCATTCCTGCTTTTCCTGTTCAAAACAAACAACACTGAACTCTTAAAAGTTAAAAGTTTTAACTCTTTAACAGACAACAGTTAACTGATCTTCAAATATCTGCAGCTGCAAACAATTCAGCACAACGTAAGGAACGTTGGCTGGCCTTAGTATCACAGCCCTGATTAAATGGAACAACGGCATCTGAAGAGTCAACAAAGATCACCAACTACTGACAAAGCCAGCATGTTCCCTGTAGTCATGTCTGGGGCCTTTTTTCACTGCACAGTAAAAACAGAGAAGTATTTGTAGCTCTACAGCCAATACGCATTTTCTTATAAATGTGAAGCTCTGTACCCCCCCGCTGTCTTTAATAGGCGGGATGTGAGAGCCCTTGGGGGATGCAGTGCTCCCTAAACTAAATGGAAACAGACCTTTCTTCCCAATTAGCACATGGAAGCGTGCACCACTTCTGACCACAGCCATCAATGACTCCATCATCGCAGTCTCTTCAAAGATGGCAGGCACACAGGAATAAAATTCTACTTACTTTAATACTAACGCTGGGACTTTGGAAAAGTGGGGAAACACTGTGTTTGTTTGAGCAGAGGCTTTGGGTGAGGACGTACTCATCCGTTATGTTTAGTCAATGACATCTTAAACGCTTGTAGTTCGGAGCATCACAGAGGTTGAGGAAAACTGAAAAAAGTTATTGCTAATATCATGCCTTTTCACCAGGCTTTGGGACTTTTCCTCCATTTTCCACAACCTCTGTAATTCCCTGAACTACATGCGCTTAAGATGTTACTGATCAAAAGCAACTACAGAGCATCAACTCTTGGGTCAAAGAATAAAGGCCTATATTCAGAGAGCAATGGGATCATAATAGTAACAGACAAATCTGACAGTCAAAAGTCAAATACATAAACAAAATCATAATTTATAGAGTACATTGTATTAGGATATGGCTGTAACTCCTAAATTTCAACTTTAGAAAATACATCATTTTTACTTAAAAAATTTTTTTTATACATTTTTTTTTTACATTACAAATTGTGAAATGTTTAGGTTAAATAATGATTATAATATATAATAGATCATAATAATGATATTAAATCATTTTGTAACACCCTGCTCATACTAACTGTTACGTATGTTAACTAATGGGAAATATAAATAAAAGTAAAAGTGTTTTTTACAAGCTGAAACAAACGTATTGCCCAGATAAATGCTTTTAAACAAGACTGCCTGACTCTTACACTTTTACTATTTACATAGGCCATTTGTAGTTTCTGGAGGAAACTGATTTCTTCTTTTTAACAAATAATGTCACAATTTGTACAGTTATCTCTGAAGCCACCATTATTTTCAGTAATTAAAGAAAAAACAGTAAATGTCATAAAGGATATGGTCAATATTCATACTTAAAATGCTTAGTTTTGACAAAATAATCTGTCTCGGCATTTTAAGAAACCCACAGAACCTCTTAGTTCAGAGACGGGAAAAGTGGCCCTCACACATCAAAACTGATTAAACCTGACAACCCTAAATTAAACATGCACAGCTACTCAGTTTCCTAGATGTAGGTAATCAGTAATGTCACCACCCAGCTTACGAAAAACCACAGAGTTTCTGAAAAATATAATGTATCAGTCCAGCATGCATGAGCACCATCCTCAAAGCGGACCACCACAGTATCGCCATAAAGTGTGACCAGAGCTGTTATAACCATAAAACCCTCAACGGCAATTCAATCATTCAATCATCTGAACAAAACACAGAGGAAGTGTGGTTAATTGCTTTACTTCTTCAGGGATTTATAAAGGGGTTGTAATCTTAGATCAGTGTTGATGGGCCAGGTTTGGTCTCATGTAAACGTGGGCTATATTTCTCAAAGTACAGTACAGCACGTTCTTCTTGAGCTTGTTTATGAATAACATCATCATACATGTGGAGGAACATGTGTATGGATAGTGAAAATGTAAATAAGACCTGGAACCGAACATTGGAACATCAGATTACGGCAAGACCTGTGGATCTCATATTACGTTTGTCATTTGAACAAATCAAGAACAAATTTTACTCAGACAATCTACATAAATTGCTAAATTTAAGCCATGACAAGTCAAGTGACAGAACCATTCCTTGCGTAGGATGATGTGAGTGTCAGTGGACATAAGTAGAAAAAGGAGATGTAGGCTTAACAAGCAACTTAGATCATTCTGATCCCTCGGACTTAAAAGTGTAAGGTCATGAAGAAAGGCGGGGTGGGGGGTTGGTTTCCCAGCTATGAGGCTAACAGGCCACACCCCGAGGGCATTCTGGTCACATGAATCTCAGTCTCCCATTTTCCTTCCATGAAACATCTGCAACAGCTCTCAGGCTATAATGACTTCCAAGCATTCTACAATGCACAGAGAAGACCACATCTACACAGGTTGAGCTATTTTTATGCAAACGGTTCCCAAAATGTCATCGCACAGGGGATTATAAACAAGCTATGGTGTTTTAAGCTAATGGTTCCAAATATGAACTGAGATCAAGAGAAATAAATGTACAAAACAGGTCAGTACCTCCAAGGTCTTCTTTGGAAGATACCAGGCGAGGTGAACTGTTTCCAGGTTCAATCCTCAGAGACAGCCTAATGGAAAGAGTGTGCAAAGTCAGAACAAGGAAAATTGACAACAAATACAATGACTAAAAACCTGGTGTGCAACTGTCTTCAATCTGAAGGTGTACTAAAGGATCGTTAGCCTTGTTTTTAATTGGCCTAATTGAAAATGAGTGGCAGAGTATAGTGATAGTGAAGACGGTAGATTTCAAAGTTATTCAGAGTGGTTTGGCTTAAACTTACAGGGCATGGAACAATGCAAATATAGCCATTTACCCAATATCCAAAATGGCCAGGGAAACTACACTATTTTGCCTTACAGAACTCTGCATGTATCCTTCCACCACAAATAAAATAAAAAAATACAGTTTTGGCCAAAACCTGTACTCAAAACCATCGTAAATCAATTTCGCCGGCATCAGGCTTCATATTCATAGCAATTTCAGGTAATAACTTTGTGATGTTGCTTCTAGAGGCAATAAATATTTTTGGATGTCTGATTCCTATCACCCCCACTTTGATTTCGGATTTGCCTCTGAATGACTGAATGACGTAAATATTTAATTATGCATACATTTTGAAGCATCAGTAAAATTTCCCGTTAGGGAATTTGACCTTGAACAGCTGGAACTAGAACGCAGGCTTTGCCTTTCAACCACAAGAAGAAGCTAGACGGTGATGTCATTCCCCCCAAATGCTAACCTCATGCACACTCCTCCTACCTCCCTCCCTGCCAGCTCTTTCTCCACCACACTCTGGAGACACAGACTCACTTGAAAGTCCAGTCTCAGGCTACCTGCAACTCTCAGTCAGACGCTCCAAAGTCCA
Source organism: Pygocentrus nattereri (assembly GCF_015220715.1). Taxonomy (NCBI): domain Eukaryota; kingdom Metazoa; phylum Chordata; class Actinopteri; order Characiformes; family Serrasalmidae; genus Pygocentrus; species Pygocentrus nattereri. Next base: position 20,157,725 of record NC_051239.1, read on the forward strand.
AGAAACCAAAATAAAAGGAGAAACAGGCTTCTGTTACACTGAGCAACGCTTTCTTAAAGCTACCATTTCAAGCCAGGTTCTGTAACATAACATTTTGCTCAAGTGTTGCCCCTTTAAGCCTCATTTCCATTATTATTATTATTATTATTATTATTATTATTATTTTACAATGTGATTGGTTATGTTAAAAGACAGATGAATCTTTTCAGTATAAGATTTATCACTAAAAATAGATGATACTGGGCTGCTGTGGAAAATACCCGCATTTATATATTTATATTTCTTATTATATTTACAGACTAGGAAAACTCAACCTTAATAGAAATAAAAATATTTCTCATATGGATTTTTCCACTTTAATCAAACATAAATATAAAAAAAAATTAGATATTGGCATCAGCCCAAACATATATCCATATCCCCCCATATTTATGAATATGAATTCTATTCAGTACTTCTGTAACATTCAATAATAATAATAATAATAATAATAATAATAATTAAAAAGTAATATCTGTTTCTGTTTTACTGTGTTGAATGTAAACAGAAGGTGGTTAAAGTAGTAGAAAAAAGCGACATTGAGTAAAATATCAATGACAGATCTTTTCTACAGGGTCGTGAATTTAAAGAGGTTCTAATGACATAAACCAGGAGGATGCTGAGGGCAGCCAGGTCACATAAAAAGTCTCTTTCTGCAGTATGATCTCATCACATGCAAGCAGTGCTGCGAAACAAACCTGAATCCTTCTAACTCGTGGGTCCCTTGAACACGGCCGTGCAAACACTGCATAAACATCTAGCTCTGTTTGGCCAAATTTTACAGAAGACTTATGAACAGAAGTAAGTCAGTGCCTCAACGTGATACTGCTTGTCAATGAAACTCGGGTTTAGCCAACTGCCATCTACTATTGCTCTACTATTACTGGCTTGAAGAAATGTCGGAGAAAATAAAGCTGACTCTGAAAACACAATCTCACTTTCTTTGGGAGAAAAACATGAGACAGAGACAAATATATAAAAGTCACCTGAGATTATTACTACACGTAAACCTCTATAAACTATCATGAGAAAGCTGACAACAGCATTTTGACACATGCACACAAACACATATCAATAAGATTATGGAAAGTTGTTTTTAGAAGTGTCTAGGTTGTTAGAGGTTGGAACGGACTGAAACCATAGCCACAAAAAAGCAACTCAGACAGACAGGACCACACAGCGCAGCTGGAAAGGAGCTCTGAACATTGGACTGGAGAGAGGAAGTGGGGAGAACCTCCACGGCAGATGACATCATCTTATGAAAACACATCATTGCAACGTTTGTGTGTTTCCTGAGTAGTGAAAGGGGAACGGTCTTTGTAATATCTTTTAGAACCTGGACTAATTGAGCTCAGAAAAAAGGAACATTTAGAGATATTTTTAAAGTCTCTGAGGTTCTAAGCAGTAAATTATATCGATTTGCTTTGAAAAACAAAAGCAGTACTATGCAAAATCTGGGTAGTGAGACTTCATTGTTCTATAAAACACTAACATTAGAATAAAAACAAGTAAACAATTGAGCCATACATTGTGATTGTATGTGTGAGTGAGTCTTGTCAAGTCTCTCTCTCTCTCTCTCTATATATATATATATATATAGTCTTGGGCACCCAAGACACGTATTCAAAATCTATTTATTTGTGTAGTTTGTGTTTATTTGCTGAGAAAAGTGTTACTTTTTGAATAAATAAAATTTATAGAATATTAATAAAAAAACAGTGCTGTTCTGGATGTGTGTGTGTTTGTTGACCCATCTCCAAGCCTCTCCTCCTCGAGGAAGTCCAGTATTATATGTAGTTAAAAAGCAGCTCCTGGTTTGACCAATCAGTGCTCAGTAAATTGAGCTCATGATGTAAGTCTCTGTGGCGGCTGTGAAGGTGTCCAGGAAAAATATGGACCCAAGAAATTCTTGTTCCTGTTTATTGTTTTTCTGTTTATTTGAATTATGAATACGACTTTATTCTAATGTATATTGTGATAAACTCACTGCTGAGGGAAACTGTTTAAAAATGTTCTTAGATGCCTAAAACTTTCACACAGTACTGTATATATATATATATATGTGTGTGTGTGTGTGTGTGTGTGTGTGTGTGTGTGTGTATTCATTTGTATTTATTCTAATGTTATATAGTGTTTAACTGCCAAAACACACTGACTGCTGTTTTTAAACTATTTTTACTGACAGTATTGTACACGGGGTGCTAATGAATTTATGTTCAAGTGCACAAAAAAAGGTGAAATAAATGCCAGCACAAATCCATACCAAGCATAAGCAGCAGCGGTTGGCAAATGAGGAGCTATGTGGCCAAACCAAATAGACCTGCATCACATGGTGCAGTAATGCTGCAGCAACAGGCTAAAAAGTAACTAAATTAACTCAAAGATCATTTTGAGTGATGAATTTCCTGTCATAGTAATACAGAGAATGAAATTATTTTATTATTTTAGATGTCAGACCAATATGCAATATTCATGTTACACTTAGATATGGTTCTGCTCTTGTTCTTCATCTTTCATGAAGAAGTCCAGTTTGAAGATGTTGTTTGTTGTCTGTCCACCACGTTTTTTTCCCCTCACAAAACAGTTTTAGGCATTTCTTATTGATTATATCGTTTCCAATATTCTGTCCATGTACTACCTTCAAACTGGAGCCCTGAGAACTTACGTATAATTGTCATCCTCCACAAACTTCTGCAGTTCCTCAATGTAGCGCACTGACATCAAGTATTTCTGCACATGTGGTAATGTCAGCAAGTGATCTGTGGAGGAATGTGGGAAAATTAATTATGCAGTCACTGCAAAAGGGAAATATTTACATTCGACACTGTCAGGAACACAATATGTGTCCTGAATATGTTGTGAGATAAAAGTATAAAAACTAAATACAAATATTGTCGCTGTTGAAACAACACCAGGAATAACAAGGTAAACACAGACATGCAGGGTTTTGTTCTGAGTGACAATATATAACACCTTAAATCTAAGCTGAGTGTGTATATATCATTTATCATGGTAATGAAGATAAAAATAAAGCATTTAGGGAGTGAGGGAAATGCAGTCATTTTGAAACTCAATGGCTCCCTCTTGTGGACACAGTAGACACAGTATAACGGTCTTACTATATTTTGGTCTCAAGTATTAATACTACACTGGCAATCCTTATTTAATATTTGGTTTTTGACTGCAGAAATGTGGTATGTATTAAACTGACCATAGTTGCAGGACATCTGCAGGTCAGAGATGATACGGAGAAGGTTGTTCATTTGATTGGCCCTCTGCTCGGTCTCTATGATGCTTTCAGTGGCTGGGTAGGCAGAGTCGATGTAGGTCATATCAAACAGGTAAATTCCTGAAAAGTAAGGAGAAAGAGCAAGAGAGTTTACAATTATTCTTTCTTGTTTTCTGAGAAATGGGCGAGTTTCATAACTCGATGATGTGAAGGCCTCATATCAATTCAGATATAAAAGCCTGGATACACTTACAATATAGGACTACATCATTAGACGTTCTCACGGCCTCTTGTTAATATGATAAAATGCTTATTCTACTTAGAATTGGGGAGGGTAATATGGCAAAAATGCTAGGGGATTTTCACAGTACACAATATGTATTAGAATATATCTGAGATGTTCTATAGGAGATATACTTCAATGTTTATTAATGTAACAACACTTTATTACAAGCTATTTTTAAACATTTCTATTGGTCCCAGTATCCTTAAGACCCCAGGTAAAGGGCAGCTGACATGTTTAAAAGAAAAAACGGTTGACATGAGGAGAAAAGGAAGGGATTAATGTACTTTATGAGGTACAACAGACATATTGCAAGATGATGTCTGAATAAAAGATCCTTAAAAACTTGAAAATATAACAAACAGCTTGTTTTTCTCCCATTAGGTGCTTAAGTCAATTCTGACATCTATATGAACACAGCAGCACTAACCCTGAAAACAACATGTGAACTCATTCAAGTCCAAATTTCATCCCTTCACCCTCATTCTGCCCTCCTTAAACATCTATAATAGCTGGTTATGAGACAACTCTCTCCAGGACTCCTATGCTAACTGCTAACTGAGAGGCGTCAGCAGCAGTAAAAAGCAGACCAGCGTGTGGGGGATGTGCGGTTGCCTGGGCTGGACAGTGAAGCCTGAAGGCAACTTCAGATTGCTGTAGCCGGTTTGTTTTCTTCTACAGACAGGACCCCCTTTCTAATTACCAGAAAACAGATAATATGACCCCGGAGGATGTGTCCTTACTGGGAGTGGACGTGAGGAACTGTTTAGGAAGTGTCCATCTGCTTTCTCATGCAAGACTGGGCCTAAAGTCATTTCCCTCTTTATCAGTAAAGGTGAGGATGCTAATTAACACACTTGTATGTGCAGGCAAAAGAGTAGGTAGAGAAAGTACAACTGAATGGATGAATTTCAAACTTTTCATATGTACAAACCTCAGTTATATATATATATAGGAAGTCTCTGCTTCTTTCACTTAACTGTGTTCTTAAATCAGTGGCCATCTCACAAACTCCATCAGCAACCGTATTTCTAATTAGGCTTAAATTTGCCAGAATCTGTTTTTGTCTGGACATACGACGTCGCACACCTTGATCACGCAGCTCTTCAGAAATTCTCCCTCGCTGGACGGCCGGGCTGCTTGAGCCATCTCCCTGCTTTCACAGCAGCTGCACTTTGTGATTCTGCCCGGGTGAAAAACGTCTGCAGCTTCTTTTTTAACTCGTCTACTTTCTGTATCTTTTGCTCTGCATTCAGGTCTTTCAGGTTATCCTGATGTTTTGTCTCATAGCGCCGTCTTAGATGAAATTCTTTGAATACAGCCACAATAGCGCCACAAATGAGACAAACAGGTTTACCGGCAATGTCAGTAAGCAGATACTCGGCCTCCCATCGGGTTTGAAAGGCTCTGTTTTCAGAATCAACGTTTCTCTTCGGCATCGTGAGGGGCAAGCGTCGCAACAACTTGTAGCACCAGACACTTGACTTGATTGGCGCGGAAAGCGCTCCGAAAGGCAGCTGAAGGCAGCAATATATATAATATATAACTACTATATATCTGTAGTTTTTTGTGTTAGCAGCGCTTCATATTACCGGGCCATTAGTAACAATAATATAAAATGATCTCGCGGGCCTTGAGTTTGGCTCTAGATGATCTTTGTCATATAACCTGAAGCTGAGCCAGAGATTCGTGAATAAGGCAGGTAAATGTCTTTACAATGTGCCCCAATGTGATAATACAAAAAACATAAATAATTTTTTCTGTGCTATGGAAGAATAGAGCAATATTTAGCAATATTTCTTAACATGTCTCGAATATCGAAAAATCGCTTAAGCTTGTAGGACACGGTTAAACATTTCATGCCAGCAGACCAACAGCTACCAGCAAATCTGGAAAATACTCAACTGCTAGAAAACCTATGAAATTAGAGAGACAGCACAGGAAATCTAACTAAACTCTATACTTCAACTTTATTGTAGAAGCAGAGGACCCTCATTTTTGAACATGTAACAACAGAAGCAGGGCAGCTTACGCCTTTAGGAAAAAGATAGAAGGAAAAAGTATCTGAGTTCTGGGAAAGGCTGAACAAAGACTGAAACATATTTGTATGAGAGGTCAGTGGCACAAACCTGCGACCATGAAAAAGAAAAAAGTGAAATGGCTCAGAACAACTTTATTAGTCAGAACTGTTTGAAAGAGTTTTACTCACTAGAACAGCATTTCAGTCTAGTTTGATTTATTAAAGTGGCTAACCATCAAATGAGGCACGAAGCATTGAGCTTGTAACAGGACTTGAAAATCATTTAAAAAAAACAGAGGGAAGGCTAGGAGACATTATATAAGACTGGATGGCTTGTATTGGCACACCAAAAATAATTACAAATAATTACATATCTGACTTAAGTCAGGTCTATTTTAGGCTTTTGAGACTTTATAGGGTTCTGGGATATAATGGAAAAAAGCTGGCCTTCCTGGAAATGAATGAACTTTTGACCGTGTGTCCAGAAAGGCCATACATTCGGACATTCTGTAAAGAAAGAGAAAAAGCGCAAGAGAAAAAAAAAGAGAATGAGAATGTGCAAGAAAGACAGAGCTCACTGTTAGGAAATACACCTCTCACTGTCCATTTTATTGCCCAAGTACAAGTGGATCAGACTTCTGCTAGTTTTTAAACACCTCACTGCTGGACTGAAAACAGTCCACCACTCAGAAATACCCAGCCAACAGCATCATGTGACCACTGATAAAGGACTAGAGGAAGACTAACAGATAAGCTACCGTCTCTGGCTTTACATCTACAAGGTGGACCAACAAGGTATTGATGTCTAATATAGTGGACACTGTAGTATTTAAAAATTCCAGGAGCACTGCTATGTCTGATTCACTCATACCAGCGCAACACACAACCCACCAGTGTCGTTGCAGTGATCCACCACCCTGCAGTGGTCCTGTCAGAGTCCTGACCATTGATGAATAGGGTGAAAGGCTAACAAAGTGCAGAGAAACAGTGCAGAGAGACAGATGGACTATAGGCTGTAATTGTAGCATAATAAAGTCCTCCTATATGGTAAAGGACCTGATAAAATTGACAAGAAGTGCAGGTACAAGGAGGTGTACTTAATAAAGTGGATGGCTGGCATATGTATTGTTAGGTTCCTATACAGAGTAGATAGAATTGTCCCATAGCAGCTGTTCAGGTATTAAATAATAATATTACAAAAATATGAATAAAATCAAGATATCAATTTTAGTAGGACAGATTTTTTAGATGCAGATGACTGTCACTTTTCACAGAAAGGAAAAACTTGTCTTCAGCCTCTCCAGCGTCTCCATTTTACCTCCAAACATAACAGAAAGGGAAGTGAATGGGAAAATGACTGATAGCTGAACTCCGCTCTGGAACTCCACCGCTGCCCTTGAATAGAACGCGCAACGTGGAGTGTGTCCTTTCTCTGTGCCAGCACATTACTGCTCCTACAACCAATGACCATTACGGCCAAGGACATTTACAGACTTCAGGGTTTATGCTGCTTGAAATATAATACACACATATATTTAGCCTTCCTCCCTTTGACATTAACTGTGCAAACTTTAAAGTAACCAACAAAACCCTCTGTAAATCACTGCTCAGCTCATCAGACCATAACACACTTTTCCATTGTGCATTAGTGCATTTCTCATGAGCTTGAGCCCAGAGAGCTTGGCAGCGCGTTTGGAACCCAACTTTTTCAGAAATGTGTTACAGGCATTAATTTGAGCGTGTGTTTACAGAAAAATGGAAGTAAAATTAAAAATGTAAAAAAAAAAAAAAAAAACCTTGTTTTTTTAATGGTATTTGTTTTTTTTTTGCATTTTACATACTGTCCCAATGGTTTTGGAAATGAGTCTTGATGAGTGGAGATACAAGGTAGATTATAAAGTAGCCAGTGAGTTTATGCCATAGAAAGACCAGTGTTTGACATCCATCACCTATTAATAAGCCATGCCTGATCAGTCTGTGGACATGAGTTATAGATTTTAGCCTAAAAATACTCAAAAAACAATTTAGAAAGACATGAAGCATGGGAACAGGGATTCTGAAGACCAGTCACAAATTTAGAAAACCTACTATAGAAGGGGATTTCTCAAACAAACACACATGCACAGGGACACCCTGCAATATACTGTGACCCCTCGAAATTTGAGTCAGCAGATACTTATTTGGTAGCAACACATTTAGTTCGTCTAATTCTAGCTACTTCCTCCTCTGAAGCTGCAGCTGTAAAGTCCATAACTCATTTTAAACACAAGAACCAGAACTGAATTTAAATCTGCTGACTTGAAGGGCGTCGAGACAGACAGCCAAAAAGTTGCATCAGTGCCACTGGAGTGGTGTGGAATCCACTAGTAGTTAAGAGGAGAATGGACCTCCCTGAAGACCAAAACCTCCATCACAGCGTTAAGAGACAACTGGTACACCATGAAATAACAAACTTTCCTCAAGGCCAACAATGGAACAGCAGCGTAACACAACATTAAAACAGAAATGGAGAAAAACTGCAAGTTTAAAAAAAAATCTCACCCACGGTGCTGAATATATAGTAGATGGGTACCAGACAATGTTTCATTCGGAGAGATGTGGGAATGGAAAAACACATTTTATTCACTGAAGAAGCCAGGGGAAGTCCTACGCCTGGGTTAGAGTGGCAATAACACCCCTTATAGTTCAGTCTATAATGGAATGCAGTTATTTTAAGTCCATCCTGAACTGAGCACTGAACAGAGATATTCCATCCAAGCAGCTTTTATTAATCACGGTACGCAGGCTTGGGATGCCATCGTCTGCTCTGGAATGGGGAGAATATCTGAGGCATGCAGTCGTGGACAGCAGCATTTAGGTGTGTGTATGCATGGGTGACTGTATTTGACTACAACGGAGTTCAAATTAATTCAACTGACCCATCCACGCTTTGCTCACAAATGCACTCCTATGTAGTTGCATATTTACTACACAAAGTTGAGTTTCTGATTTAACCCCTTAACACCATCCCGAGGCTCTTTATTCAATAATTACATGAAAAAAATGCAAACTGTCTAAGTATAGGAGCAAGCATTAGACATTTGGCCATTAAAGGCTATGCTGGACCATACTGTAAATTTAAACTAGGCATTCTACAAATGACAATAAGAGAATTTGCCACCATCTCAATCAGGGATGATACCATTATCATTGTATCATATGATACCCATCTCAAGCATCTGCCGACACACAACGCCACATTGATGTGTCAAAAATAAAACACATGCAGCTTGAATGAATGACATTTACTTTTAGGTAAGCTTCACATTTGAATAGTTTCAGAGCTATGAGAAGTCATGACTGCGGTCTTTGGCATGGTTTACTTTTAAATGTTTAACTTAATTTGGTATATTTAAATCCTTGCTGGTTGTGAATCCCTCGAAATCATGGCATTACAGACAGTAGTGGTAATTGTTGTGGTAAATCCATTTTGGATGGGCACAACAAATTGCTGGGTGTGCTGAATCTCACCGTGGACAGGGGGATATAGATCACAAGTATAAACCATAACCGCGGCATTTGGTGTTTTGTTCATACACTGCAGTAGGAAACAAAACAGTAGGAGAGACTCACTTGCAAGTTGACCTGAGTTCATAACAGAAACATTTGTGCTCCCATTCAAAGCAACCAGCATACATTGAATAAGCTGGCAATTATACACTCACAAGTTTTTTACTAGAGTGATGTGATTTATTGGCTTGATTCAGCACTGAATGCTGGGTATTTGCACAAATGTTTTTGGCTCATTTGATTTTGGACAGGCCAATGATATCAGTTCTCTGAAGTTTAATTTTTTCTATTCCACCTTAAATGTTGCAGATGTTATTATTATACCACCTGAGGCACCTGAATGCAACTGCGGCACCATGTAAGGTGGAATGGGAAAATTCCCATTTTTATGTAGTGATGAAATATAAAATAAATATTTTAACATCTTTTCTACTCTATTCTATTTGGTGCCCAAATTGTCCAGCCACTCCCATTTCTGTCATTTATACTGAGATTTCTTCCATCCATCCATCCATCCATCCATCCATCCATCCATCCATCCATCCATCATCTTCCGCTTCTCCGGGGTTCGGGTCGCGGGGGCAGCATCCTGAGCAATGAAGCCCAGACCTCCCTTTCCCCAGCCACTTCCACTAGCTCCCTGGGAGGGATTCCGAGGCGCTCCCAGGCTAGCTGGGCGATATAGTCACGCCAGCGTGTCCTGGGTCCTTCCCCGGGGTCTCCTCCCAAGGGAGGCGTCCAGGAGGCATCCTAACAAGATGCCCGAACCACCTCAACTGGCTCCTCTCGACGTGAAGAAGCAGCGGCTCTACTCCGAGTCCCTCCCGGATGACCGAACTTCTCACCCTATCTCTAAGGGAGAGTCCAGACACCCTGCGGAGGAAACTCATTTCGGCCGCTTGTATTCGCGATCTCGTTCTTTCGGTCATTACCCAAAGCTCATGACCATAGGTGAGGGTGGGAACGTAGATCGACCGGTAAATCGAGAGCCTTGCCTTATGGCTCAGCTCTTTCTTTACCACAACAGACCGGTAAAGAGCCCGCATCACTGCTGACCCAGCACCAATCCGCCTGTCAATCTCCCGCTCCCTTGTACCATCACTCGTGTACAAGACCCCGAGATACTTAAACTCCTCCACTTGAGGCAAGAGCTCATCCCCGACCCAGAGAGGGCTCTCCACCCTTTCCCGCGTGAGAACCATGGCCTCGGATTTGGAGGTACTGATCCTCATCCCGGCCGCTTCACACTCGGCTGCAAACCGATCCAGTGAAAGCTGAAGTTCACGGCCTGATGTCCCCAATAGGACCACATCATCTGCAAACAGCAGAGATCATCTGCAAACAGCAGAGATGTGACCCTGAGGTCACCAAACCGGACACCCTCCATCCCCTGACTGCGCCTAGAAATTCTATCCATAAAAATTATGAATAGAACTGGTGACAAAGGGCAGCCCTGACGGAGTCCAACTCTCACTGGGAAAAAGTCTGACTTACTGCCGGCCATGCGAACCAAACTCCTGCTTTGTTTGTACAGGGCCTGAATGGCTCGTAGCAAAGAGCCATGTACCCCGTACTCCCGAAGCACCTCCCACAGAATACCCCGGGGAACACAGTCGAATGCCTTCTCCAAATCCACAAAGCACATGTGGACTGGTTGGGCAAACTCCCATGAACCCTCCAGAATCCTGGAGAGGGTAAAGAGTTGGTCCAGTGTTCCATGACCAGGGCGGAACCCACACTGCTCCTCCTGAATCCGAGGTTCGACTATAAGCCGGACTCTCTTCTCCAGTACCCTTGCATAGACCTTACCAGGGAGGCTGAGAAGTGTGATTCCCCTGTAGTTGGAACACACCCTCCGGTCCCCCTTTTTAAAAAGAGGCACCACCACCCCAGTCTGCCAATCCAGTGGCACCACCCCCGATGTCCACGCAATGTTGAAAAGGCATGTCAGCCAAGACAGCCCCACAACATCCAGAGCCTTGAGGAACTCGGGACGGATATCATCCACCCCTGCAGCCCTGCCGCCAAGGAGCTTTTTAACTACCTTAGCGACTTCGGCCTCAGTAATGGACAAGCCTATTCCCGTGTCCCCAGACTCTGCCTCCTCACTGGAGAACATGTTGGTGGGATTGAGAAGGTCCTCAAAGTATTCCTTCCACCGCCCAATGACGTCTTCAGTCGAAGTCAGCAGCACACCATCTCCACTATATACAGTGCTAGTGGCACACTGCTTTCCCCTTCTGAGTCGCCTGACGGTTTGCCAGAATCTTTTCGGAGCCGACTTAAAGTCACTTTCCAAGGCCTCACCGAACTCTTCCCACACCCGGGTTTTTGCCTTGGCAACGACTGAAGCCGCAGATCGCTTGGCCTGTCGATACCTGCCAGCTGCCTCTGGTGTCCAACAGGCCAACCATGTCCGGTAGGACTCCTTCTTCAGCTTGACGGCATATCTCACCTGGGGTGTCCACCACCGGGTTCGAGGATTACCGCCCCGACAGGCACCAACTACCTTGCGACCACAGCTACAGTCAGCCGTTTCAACAATGGAGGAGCGGAACATGGCCCATTCTGAGTCAATGTCCCCCACCTCCCCCGATATCTGGTCGAAGTTCTGACGGAGGTGTGAGTTGAAGATCAATCTGACAGGTTCTTCTGCCAGACGTTCCCAGCAAACCCTCACTATACGTTTGGGTTTGCCTGGTCTGACCGGCATCTTCCCCCACCACCTGATCCAACTCACCACCAGGTGGTGATCAGTTGACAGCTCAGCTCCTCTCTTTACCCGAGTGTCCAAAACACATGGCTGCAAGTCCGCTGACACGACAACAAAGTCAATCATTGAACTGCGGCCTAGGGTGTCCTGGTGCCATGTGCACTTATGGACATCCTTGTGTTCAAACATGGTGTTCGTTATGGACAAACTGTGGTTTGCACAGAAGTCCAAAAACTGAACACCACTCGAGTTCAGATCAGAGAGGCCATTCCTCCCAATCACTCCCCTCCAGGTCTTACTGTCATTGCCCACGTGAGCGTTGAAGTCCCCCAGTAGGACAATCGAGTCTCCAGGAGGAGCACTTTCAAGCACCCCTTCCAAGGACTCTATGAAGGCTGGGTATTCTGAACTGCTGTTCGGTGCATAAGCACAGACAACAGTCAGGACCCATTCCCCAACCCGAAGGCGTAGGGAAGCTACCCTCTCGTCCACCGGGGAAAACCCCAACATACAGGCGCCGAGTCGAGGGGCTATGAGAAAGCCCACACCTGCCCGCCGCCTCTCACCATGGGCAACACCAGAAAAGAAAAAAGTCCAGCCCCTCTCAAGGAGATTGGACCCAGAGCCCAAGCTGTGTGTTGAGGTGAGCCCGACTATATCTAGCCGGTATCTCTCAACCTCGCGCACCAACTCAGGCTCCTTCCCCGCCAGTGAGGTAACGTTCCAAGTTCCAAAAGCCAGTTTCAGCAACCGAGGATCAGAACGCAAAGGCCCACGCCTTCGGACACTGCCCGATCCACAAAGCACCGCACCCCTACTACTGCCCCTCCCATCGGTGGTGGGTCGATGGGAGGGGGGACTCATGTAGCTCCTTCGGGCTGGGCCCGGCCGGGCACCATGAGTGAATGCCCGGCCACCAGACGCTCGCTGGCGAGCCCCTCCCCCAGGTCTGGCTCCAGGGTGGGGCCCCGGTAACCCTGATCCGGGCAGGGTACACAAGTCCTGCTTTGTTGTCCTCATAGGGGTGGTTATGCATCACACTTTGTCTGGCCTGTCACCTAGGACCAGTTTGCCATGGGAGACCCTACCATGAGCTTTTGCTCCAGGCAACATAGCTCCTAGGGTCCTTCAAGCACACAAACCTCTCCACCACGATAAGGTGGTGATCCATGGAGAGGCTGAGATTTCTTATCCCATGCATTTCACTCATAAACATCACAGATGTCACGTGGTAAACTAAACTAAACTAATACCAAATAATACTAATATTAAACTAAACCTCACAGAGTGGTGTGCAACAACCTCTCCCTCAACATCAGCAAAATCAAAGAACTGATTGTTGACTTCAGGAGGGGAAGTAGAGAGCATGCACCACTGAGCATCGAGGGGGTGAACAGCTTCAAGTTTCTTGGTGTCTTCATATCCAAGGATCTCACCTGGTCACTCAACAAATCCCACATTGTCAGGAAAAGCCAACAACGCCTTCACTTCCTCAGAAGGTTAAAAAAGTCAACCTGCCACAACAGCTCCTCTGCAACCAGCTGCATCACCGTCTGGTACGGCAGCGCCACTGCTGCTGAACACAAGGCCCTGCAGAGGATGGTCAAAGCTGCTCCACACCTCACCGCAGCTGTCACCCGTAGAGGACATACATGACAAGCGATGTGAGAGGAAAGCCACCAACATATCCTCAGACCCCACACATCCCAGCCACCCCTTGTTCCAACCTCTGCCATCCAGAAAGAGGTACCGGAACATCCGAACCAGAACCACCAGGTCCAAGAACAGTTTCTCTCCCTAAGCTGTCAAACTGGTCACACCGGCAGCATCGACCTGAGCTTAACAACAGCGCTACAGTCTGTTACTGACCAGCCTGACCACCCAGCACACTACACACTGAGCTCCACCAGCTCAGAGGACCGTATGCTGTGCACCTCATCTCTGACTAGCCTTATTTCTAGTATATTTATATATTTATACTGTAACTGTTTATTTAAGAACATTATGCTGCTACTCTCTTTATATACAGATCACTGTTTACATCTCTTTTTGCCCCACTAGTACTTCTGCATTTACTGTACTGTACTGTAATTCGATTTGCACATTTCTGTCTATATATCTGATACTTGAATGTCTGACTATTCACATACTGTTTATACATCTAATATATCTGTTATAACCTTCGTTCGATACTTGTCCTTACTGACTCTGCACATTCAGTCTGTCTTTTACTGTCTTTTGTCTTTGCCCTGTTTGCTATTTATCTTTTATTACTGCACTGGAAAAGTAGCCCGATAGTGTTTCCTTATACTGCACTACCCTGTATTGTATAATGACAATAAAGTTGAATTGAATTGAACTGAATAGGGTTAAAGATGCTCAAGTGAAAGGAAAAAAGCACTGATAAATTATGACTCACAATCTGGAGCCAAGAAAACAGGAAAAAAAAGATGAGGAAAAAAACAAAGGTATGTGAAGGGTGGTGAACTTTCCATATACAAAAATATTAATGCTACATTATGATTTTATAATTAATATTATATTTACAAACACACATATCCATCCATCCATCCATCCATCCATCCATTTCCTAAGCTGCTTCTCCCTCAGGGTCACGGGGGGTGCTGGAGCCTATCCCAGCGGTCATCAGGCGGATGGCAGGATACATATATAGCATTTAGTATTTACATTATGCCATTTGTTTTGGCTTACAACCGCCCAGGGTGTTTCCAGCCCTTCGCCCAATGACTGCTGGGATAGGCTACCGCAACCCCCCCATGATGAAAAAGGAAAAGCATCTTAGATAGTGTGTGTGTGTGTGTGTGTGTGTGTTTTGGCTAGCAGTTAGACAATAAGATGTAATCAGACAAAGCAGGTTCAACTCAGACAAGTTGTCTGACGAAATTTCAGCTTCAAAAAAACAAACACAGACGCAGTTCACTTGTTTTACCAGCTCTCTGTGTTTCTGTGTTAATTCAGGTTTACATACTCAGCTGTGATTAATCCTCATGCACATGAAAGCATGACGTTTATGACAAACAGCCAATCATCAGCAGGAGACACCCATAAAAGAAAAAGAATCATACTCTCCAAATATTTAAGAGTAAAGCACTGATAACTGCAAAAAGCAATGCCACCACTATTCCCCCCTGGGTTTGATCAAACTAAGCGTAAAGTTAGCTGGGTAAGCAAGAAATACCTCATCATCAGACACAGCTCTGGATCGAGGATGCCGAGCAGGTTAATCCGTCATTTAATTTGTAACTTCTTAGAGTCCCAAACAAGTGTTGATTCATCGTTAGCCATAGTCATTGTTATTAGTTATCATCCTAACACCGTCTCTCGTAGATTTTCAAATACTTCAGTCACACTTGTCTTTCTCATTAAGCACCTGGGCCCAAATGCTTTGCGACAATATCCACAGAAGGAAGTGCTACTTAGTCCTACTTAGTGCTGAACTGAAGTGGTTTAGAGCTGCTCGTTACGCAGTTCATTTTGCCCGTGGTGAGTGTGGGCGTATAAAGAGTCTTTCTGGGTTTTATCTCCTTGCATCCAGATGAGGGTGCTGATCCCTTGACCTGGGCAGTGGCTGAAGAGCGTTCCTGTAGTGTGAGGCAATGCAAGAGGATGCTGTGTCTGTCTCAGGAGATATGTCTTCTCCACTGGGGCGTTTCTACCCTGCAGTGACACCTGGGACGGTTTTACATGTTGCTAATTTAATAAAGACGTAAACAAAGTAACTCAGGGTGGTATGATGTGAAATGGCCATTTTAATTACTACCTAAAATGACGGTTTCTAATATGTAATGCTGAGAATTGTAAAAAAGCAGAAAAGCAGAATAAATAAGTTTTCTATGGGGACTATTTTGCCTATTTTAGAATACCATGCATGTACTTCTGCCATGAAAGAAGGCATCAAACAACTATTTCATCCAATAACCTCATGTAAGGTAGCTTTTAGAGGCATTAAACGCTTCATGCATTTGGATGAATTCCCCTCTAACACTTGACCAAAAACACTGTTTGCAATGTGCTACTGAGAAAACGTAATGTTGATTTCACAATATTAATAATACCGTTTACATTTAACACAAATACACACCTGATGTTATCTTATGTATAATCTGTTTGTATAGTGCAGCTGACGACTGAACGGATAAAGATGTGAAGAGGATGGGAAAAGTGACCTCTTGAACCCTCTACAGGCAGCTCAAGCCAAGTACGGCCATTTTACTGCAGGACCATGATGCAACTGAGTGGAAAAACTCTGAGCAGCCAAGATCATGTTTTAAACAAACACAGGCTAAACTGACTGAATGTGCACATGAGAGTTTACTATACACAACGAGTCTAAAAATACAGAGTGGAAAGCAATAGCTGATCACATCAAGGACAAAGAAACACTGTCTGACCTAAACAATGTTCTTAACCTTCATGCCTCTTTATGTATTAAAAGCAGTGGTGGACAGTACCTGAGTAACTGAGTAACTGAGTAACTGAGTAAATGTAATGAGTTTCTGTACTTTAGTATTTTTGGTGTATCTGTACTGAAGTTTCTCCATTCTGGACTTTTTCCTTTCACTCCACTACATTTCAGAGTCTAATATCCGACTTTTTCCTCCTACATTTTGAGAAATCTGTCGTTCCTTTTGGTTTCTGTGTGTATAAAAACGTAACATGTCAAAACGAAAGAAGCGCAAAGCCAGAGCACCAATCAGGGCCCAGCGGTCACTTTGTTTAGAGCTGGTTTTGACCTGTTGGTCATACCGACCCAGTGCAGCACGCGGTTCAACGTCAGCGCAGCAGCGTAAAACTTTGGGAGAGTCTGTTCAACATAAATGATGAACTAACCTAACTTTGTGTAAATAGAGCTCAATATAGAAATATGTCCACATATGCAGTCGAGACTGACGCGGCTTTTTTCTGAATTTCTACAAACACCATTTCATTTTATAGTAAATGAGTTTGGGCTGGTTTATGTTTATGAACAGACGCCTACAGATCAACATAGTAAAGGAGCTCATCTGTGATCCTGAGTTTAAAGCCAGTTTTTATTCAACTTAAACTTGGAACTAAGTTGTAAATAAATCTGAAACTGAAACTTTGCTCGTGTGTAAAAAGTGATTTCAGAGCCACTCGGTTCTCCCTGATGGAAACTGTTTACCTTCAGTGTTTTGTGCTTCTGATCATTTTAATAGACGTCAGCGTCACTAATTAATGACGTTCTATTAAAAGACTGGTTTACCAAGAGAGACGCTGGAGGACTTTCACCTGAAATGAGTTCATGAAGCCAGTCTGGTTATAAAAATGATAACAGGACATCAGAGCCAGAATTCCTCTTTTAGTACTTTTACTTTATACTTAAGTACATTTGAAGGTCTAGAGTAAGGACTTCTACTTTTACTGGAGGAATATTTTACATTGGGTGTCTCTACTTTAACTCAAGTTCATGATCTCTGATTAAAAGATTACGGGCCTTTCTGACTCACTAGAACAGCACATGACTTTTCCCCCCAGACAGAGCAGAGCACCTGAATGTACTGACAAAATGATTGGAAAACAGTATTGCATAATCAGGTAAGAACAAATATGTGTCTGACTGTCCAGCGCTCAAGGAGGTTTAAGGACACGAGCAGAAAGACTGGAATAAATGCACATTCTTTCTCTCTCTCTCTCTCTGTCTCTCTCTGTCTCTCTCTCTCTCTCTGTCTCTCTCTCTCTGTCTCTCTCTCTCTCTCTCTCTCTCTCTCTCTCTCTCTCTCTGTCTCTCTCTCTCTCTCTCTCTCTCTCTCTCTCCCTCTCTCTCTGTCTCTCTCTCTCTCTCTCTCTCTCCCTCTCTCTCTCTCTGTCTCTCTCTCTCTCTCTCTCTCTCTCTCTCTCTCTCCCTCTCTCTCTCTCTGTCTCTCTCTCTCTCTCTCTCTCTCTCTCTCTCTCTCTCTCTCTCTCTCTCTCCCTCTCTCTCTCTCTGTCTCTCTCTCTCTCTCTCTCTCTCTCACTCTCCATGGAAGTTATGACAGAAAGGCTTATGTAACTGTCTTTCTTGATCTTCTGTGTGGCAAAGTGAGCAAGAGAAATGGTGCTGTGAGGCCAAATGGAAGTAATAAAAAGTATGGTTCTGCAATTCATAAACATCTGATATGGTTTAGAAGAAAATATACAGCTTTTAACGCACTACAGCACTCCATTCAAGGGAAATTCCTGAAGTGTGATTTGATGTGAAATTATGTTGTAGTCAAGACAAGACCAAGACCTGGAGACAATGAGCCCAATTCAAGACAATGATTTTTTAGTAGCTGAGTCCAAATCAAGACCAAGAAAAAGTGCCAAGAACAAAGCAAGATCAAGACTAAGTTAAGATTTTTCAGAATATAAGAATGAAAAGAAGAGGAAATATATAAATACAAAATAAATAACAATAATATAAAAAACGTACTAAACAGTAACAAATAACACCCAGTTAAGGCCTCATAGAAAGGATCAATGAGCCTCAAATGAGAGCAAACAGATTTTATTTAAATATGTACAGAAAAGACGTTTTACTTTGTTTAATGATATTGTTGATATTTAATGATAGAAAAAAGTTCAGTTTCTAATCACCTCAGACGTTGGCATTGCACTTGGCTGATCTTGAAAAAAATGCTCTTTTCAAAAACACAGACTATTAACAGACATAGAAATAGAGCAAAGAATAAGAAAGAATAATAAAGAGCCAATATAAAAGTGATATGTGAATATCTGTAAATACACTATATTTCCAAAAGTATTCGCTCACCCATCCAAATCACTGAATTCAGGTGTTCCAGTCACTTCCATGGCCACAGGTGTATAAAGCCGAGCCCCTAGGCCTGCAGACTGCTTCTACAGACATTAGTGAAAGAATGGGTCGCTCTCAGGAGCTCAGTGAGTTCCAGCGTGGTGCCGTGATCGGACGCCACCTGTGCAGCAAGTCCAGTCGTGAAATTTCCTCACTACTAAATATTCCACAGTCCACTGTCAGTGGGATTATAACAAAGTGGAAGCGATTGGGAACGACAGCAGCTCAGCCACGAAGTGGTCGGCCACGTAAAATGACAGAGCGGTCAGCGGATGCTGAGGGGCATAGTACGCAGAGGTCACCGACTTTCTGCAGAGTCAATCACTACAGACCTCCAAACTTCATGTGGCCTTCAGATCAGCTCAAGAACAGCGTAGAGAGCTTCATGGAATGGGTTTCTGTGGCCGAGTAGCTGCATCCACGCCTTACATCACCAAGCGCAATGCAAAGCATGGAATGCAGTGGTGTAAAGCGCCGCCACTGGACTCTAGAGCAGTGGAGAAGTTGTTATAGTTGCAAAGGGTGGGCCAGCATCACATTAACACTATGGATTAAAAATTGGATCTCACTCAATTTCATATGTGAGTGAAGGCAGACGAGCAAATACTTTTGGCAATATAGCGTATGTATGTTATCCCTGGATAAGGTGGTGCCCAAGAACCTAGGTGACTCCACAGTGAAATCTACCGAGCCACTGATGTTGATGGGGTAGGAAGATGGGGTTGCACCTGAAGTACAAAACTATATCTATGATGTAGGGTCAGAGCAGTCCATGGTCAGAAAGCCAACACGGAGAGCAGGAGGCACAGACATGGCAAAAATGAAAACAGAACTCCAAACAGGCCAGAAAACTCTTCAAACAATACATACACTTCAAACACAAACCTTACATCAAACATCAAACAGACATCCCAAACAAAGACCAGCACTAGGACTAAGGAAAACACAGGGCTTAAATACAAGAGGGCTAACAAGGGTTCATAAGACACAGGTGGAAAACAGGTGGAAAACAACAACCAAGGGCGGAGACAAGAAACAAGTGGCAGAACCGGTAGGAAACCAAACAAAGAAGCACATGGACAGGACTAAAGGGTAAACAAAAGCACATGAGGAGCCAGGGAGGGGCCAATCGTGACTATATATATGTTTGTATATATTTTGACATGTTCAGCATTACGTTACAAAAACGCAGAAGATACAAATAGATCCACTGCTGGTTTTGGGTAGTAAATGGCTATATTTGTGTTGCAGACATTGCAGCCTGGTTCCTATTACCACCACTGTAAATAAAATCTCCATAAGTTTCTCTAGAACGGAACATTTCACATCAAACCACTCGAACTGACTTTGTATACATCTCAACAATTGAATTATAAAGAAAGTTGGTGGAAGAATCGGTGGAATTCCTTTTTAATCAATGCCATTAGAAATACTCATTTCTTCACATAATAATATAACACAGCAGATCTGGGAAGGCTGTTGGATCAGGCAGGAACAGCTTTATAAGTTGTGCGCTCAAGTACTGAACCGTAATGATTTAATGCTTTAGACCATAATTGCAGTTAATATCCTCATTAGGGGTCCTAGTGCACAATGCTGGAAAACACTGCTGGCGTGTCCATTGGCCCATGTACAAGCCTGTATAACTGCAGTCCATCTACTTCTGCGTTTAAATCAACAGGAGGACTATTTTCCAGAGAGGAACATGTCAGTTGGGCAGAATGTGAGCCAATGACAAAGTTCCATTTGATCTGGAGACTTAGCGTGATGTGTTCAGCTTTCATTGGGGCTTTAAAAGTTCCTCTAAAAGATGTCAGAGATCAAACGTGGCATTTATTAGGACATCTTCCTGGCAATAAATGACGGCATGATTACCACTTCATTTATAACACTAGCAGAAGAATGTGCTTTCCTCCCTAACACATCAACAAGGTTAGCTTACATGCTGACTCCTTGAATAAATAGCGGGTTTAGCTCATAGGAGCATTACAATTAATTATAGTTTTGAAATGAACTGCACCCACAATAACACAGAGCTTCATAACATCCATGGAGATCATTTAATGGAACAAAAACAACAAATACAATACACTGTTATAACTTCTGCCACAATCGCCTCTTGTTATTTAACGTGTAATGTCTCAGCTCTGTTCATCTGGATATATAAAAAGCATGAACTGACATAGCTGAAAGGAACGGCTTAGCGAAAAATAGCATTTACACAATTTCCACTTACCCCAGATATAACTGACCAGCCAAGACATGTGTGGAGTCCAAATTTTGCTTCTTTAAATTTAAACTAAAGCTATGAAACTAACATTACTAGCAATGTTTTCCATAAATTTATGCCCAAAACTCTCAACCTGCTCAGATAGTTTTCAGACTTTATGGTTTACAGCGCAGTATGAGTTCCTAAACTATAAAAACAAACTAAACTACCCCATAAAGTTGGACACCAGGCAGCATTTTAGACAACAGGTATAGACACACACTGCATTCAGCTACATCTGTCTAGTTCTTCGTTATAGTACTTTACAGGACGTTATACTGCGTTCTAAACCACACTGGCACTTGAATTTAGACCAGGATGCAGTTTGAAGGAGTAGAGAGAAGTTTCTGTGACTAATGACTTCTAGTGTCTGGTGTAATGTTAGCTTCTTAGATCCAGTGCTAAATTAAGAAATTTGGACAAAGATAATATATTTTATAAAGTCACTGAATATACCGTAACACACACACACACACACACACACACACACACACACACACACACACACACACACACACACGCACACACACACACAAAAACCTCTCAGATTACCTCCAGTAGCCCAAACATTAAGCCAGGTCCATGATATCGTATGTCCTGAACTGACACATTAAATGCAGAGTAAAAGTAGAGTAGTGCAGTGTATGGGCCATTGGACGTGGTTAAGACTACTGTTCGGCTCTGCTCACAAACAGGCTGCAGGCTCTTGCCAAAACAATGAGCTCATGAGTTTCTTTAGTGAACTGCTGGATTTTCCATTCCTCCCTGTCCAAGCCTTTACTGTGTCTGAGACACAGCAAACTAAACCGGCTAAAGCTTAGCAGAAGGCGTTATTTCTTATTTCATTTAGTCTCCAGTGCTGAGATAAACTCCAGAAGAGTTTTATGTCATATGCCAATATGTTTCCACCACCTGAGCAAAAAAAAAGAGGAGTTTTGGTTCAAATTTGGATGAATGAGATTAGCTGAATGACTGCACAGTGACAATTATTACAATTATACAATTACGCAAGTTTGGTATAATTATGACTAAAGAAGATCTCAGTGGGTTGTACGCTTTAGAGGGGAATTCAAAAGACTTGAACTTTCTTCATAATTAAATTGTTAAATGGAAACGCAGTCATTTGAGTGGTTTTAATTTGAAATGTTCCGCTCTAGAGGAACTTACTGTGTCTGAATGGTTTTCAGTGGTGGTAAAAGGAACCAGATGTCTGAAGCATTCGATGCCTCTGATAGCTACCTCAAAGATGGCCAACACAAGAATTGGTTACAGATAAGTTACCTGATACCGAGACACTGTGCTACAATAGATTTGAGACAAGATTTTGCCGAAAAGCCATTCGTGGCATACAGAGTGTTGAAAGGCAAAACAGTACCCAAAGATTTCTTCTTTTTTCAGATTTTCACCATTTGCAACATTACATATAACTCTGAAATTAGAAAGCACATGTAGGTTCATTGGTCATTTTGGATAGTAAATAACATGTCAATGTTTGTGTTGTAGACATCGTGACCCCTGGTTCCTATAACCACCGCTGTAAAGGAACTCAAGTCCATTTCTCTATAATATAAACCACTTCATTTACATCTCACTGACTGAAATATGCTGAAATGATGCTGTTTTAAGCAGATGCTGCTTTTAACAAATGAAACAACACTGCTAATAACAGGCTGCCCTGAAGTATACTGCAGACTAATGCAGGATGGAAGCATTGGCCCACTAAACTTCATGCTTATTAACATGGTCTTCACAATGCTTTCACTATTTATTACATGTATATGTCTTAAATAGTACGGAGGATTTCACCATGACTTACTGCAGTCCGTTTCACCCCGAGTACAGGAAATATTCTTTCAAAAGGAAATAAAATCCCTGTGTTCAAAGCGGGCTGTTGAAACTTCTATGGAAATTTCGTTCAACTCCTTACCAAAAAAGCAGATGCATGGGTTTTAGCCAACACATGGTGGAAAATGGCAAAAACCCACCTTTTGTGGCTTCTTTGGTTTGTAGCCCCTGAAATAATGTCTGACTGGCAAAGCCTGCCAGGTCTGAGCAAGACGTGCGCTTTAAAGTGGAAGGTATTACTGGGTTTGCAGAACATGGGAAACAATAACAAATGGAGGGTTCCTTACAGTGAGACACGGTGTATGTGCTGCGCTCGGCTCTTCTGTCTCACCGCGCTGTCGGCTTGGCTGGGCCTCCGTACTGCTACGCTTTCCGTAGCACCGAGTGATAGTGAGCTTTTGTTCGCCTGGCGTCCCTCATTCGGAGTGGAACTTCTCAGTGGCACAGTGAAAACTGGCAGAGGGGATTATATTAAACACAGCTTCAGGCAAATTTCTATTTACCTGCATTCATTCTGTGTTCAATTTATTAGAAACACCTACCACATACTTATCAGTGCTGGCCACTGTATGAGGTCTATCTACCTTATATACCAAGTCACCTACACTGGTATACAAACTGCAGAACAGATCATCATTAGAAATGAAAAGAATTTCACAATACAATGATTTTGTACGATGATACAATATTTGATACAGAAAAAATACCAACATTCAATTTGCTTTTAAGTGTTTTGATTGAGCTCACCTGAAAAATCACGACTGTCTGGTAAAAGTACATTTAAATGGCAATTTTCGAACAAAGACAAACAAATGCATATGCTTTCAAACGGGTTCTTTAGTAAAAAAAAAGGTTCTATATGGAATCATGAACACTCCTATAACCCTTTGCATGATTACAGGATTTTGTGCATCATGAACGCATACCTCAGATCAATGGAGAATGTGGTGTAAATGGTTCTATATAGAACCTTTGTGAAAAGGGTTCTATATAACTATAAAAGGCTTCTTCTGCTGTGACAAGCTTGACGTCGTAACAATAGCAGAACCCTTTTTGGACCATGTATAACACATATATCTCCATCAATCTGAAGAACCATTTCACAGTTTAACCATGCATAGGGCTCTTTAAGTGTTTAGTTTTGTATAGAACCATTTCCTTTTTTAAAGAACCCTTGAAGAGACCCTCTTTTTTAAGAGTGTAGATGCACATAGTTCAAGTATAAATGGTTAAGGTGGCTGCATAGGGGATTATTTCATGTTAACTACATGTTTCAGTACAAAGTGAGTATCCTTAGCCGGTTTCATTTGATTTAGAGCAGTGCAGTTTGCAAAACCTCAAATGAAAGTCATTGTAATTATAGATTTATTAAGATTATTATCATTATTATTAATATTATAGTAGTTTTTATATGTGCCACTACAGTTTCTGTACTATACTGACTATATGTTTGCCATATAGTCCGCCTTTAATGTGTGCAGTGTGACAGGGCATGAAGGGGTGTACCTGATCTGCAACACTGTTTTCCTCTCAAGCTCAAAACAAACATGTATGTCCATGGTGTTAGTCTAATGTGGACAAATTAATCTAAATACAAAAATTCAGTTTTAAAAAAATAAAACAAACCCAAATCACAACATGAAAGGTCGAACAAAGTGGATGTTCATAACTGAGAGTGCGAAAAAATGGCCTTTATTGTGAAAAGTCAAGAGCTATTTTGATAGGAATACGCAAAATAAAAGCATAAGTGCTGTCAAGCGTAAAGCTCATAAACTGTTGACCAGACAGGATGAATCAATTATAAAGCAGATAACGACTGCTGTGGCTCACAGTGTAGGCAATACAGACCAAAGTCACAGATGTGTTCTTGCAGTTTGATTCTGTCAGTAAAGACCTGCACCAGTAAATCTGAATGTTAAATCACTCATAAACCTCTAATCCTAGTACTGTGATACACTGTGTCACTCATCCTGCCAAAAAAACGGAAAGCTCTCTGGACCTTGCTTCCGTGAGTGAATTCCACCACCGATTCCCAAGGACAGATCAATGATGACAACTGATTCACAACTCTCATAAAAAAAGTAGCAGGCCAGGACCATAAAGGGAGTAGTTCACACCACGTGGGAACAAGAGAATAAGAACCAAATGAGTAAAAAACACTACCTTCTGAACGCGGCCCAAAAGAACAGAAACTACGGCACTAGGCTTGACATGGAAATAAAATCCGAGAGGTGGAGGTGACAAGGTCAGAATTGCGTCCACTTCCAAATCATTTCCACAGCTCTGCTTTTCTTGCCCTCCAACAGCGGCCTTTCAAATTGCTTTGATTAACTACTGTTTGTGTAGCAAATATCATTCAAACCCATTTGTCAGTGCACATTTAGAAATTACGGAGGGTAAATATATGGAACAAAGTGGAAAAACTGCAAGTCCTTGATAAGAATGTCAAGGCTGTTGGAGACGTTTTCCCTTAAACAAGCCTGCTGAACTGTGAAAACAAACAGGAGCTGTTTTAGTCATTCACACTACTGCAAAACCAGAATGAGCACATTTCTCTTCCCTCTGAGCATCGCAGCCATGATTAAAAGGAAACGCGAATGAAAAGGAATGCAATCATACGTTTTAAAGCTATAGTCCCAGAGAGATCTAAATATGACCAACAGCTCTTGTTAATAAAATAGCCTTGGCCATTGTTGTCTTTTCATGGTTAGGGCTCTGCATACATCGTTTCTTAATCATGGTCACAAAAATTAGCCTTTGGGGTAATGGTACAACAAAAGACTTCAATATACAAATGAGTCCTAACCAATCAAGGTACAAGGGATATTCCATTTAATTGGACGTTGCAAGTCAGTGGAAATCAAAGCAACATTATTCAATAATGTAAAGAATTTGGACTAAAACAATCCAGCCCATTCTACGGACCATGGGCCATCAAAGGTTCACCAACTCGATATAAATGTTCCAACACAGATGTTTCGACATTTTTCAATTTGGTGTTTGGTCCATGTCATGTACCGCTACACTGTCAACAATAAATGTGCCAAGAAGGGTTCTTTGGGGCCATAAAAGATAAACACTTCACTCATTTCTCCCTCTTGCTTATTGTGTTTAGCTCTGCGTGAGTGATGCGGCAGGCTGGGAGTGTTTGACTGAATCAAGCCAAATATTAGGATCATGCCCAGACAGTTCTCAGAAAGCTCTGACAAGCCATTTTTATTATATTTATATCTTCTTCATCTCTATATTGTCTTTATATCTTTAAAATTTTACCCTGGGCTACCTGGGACTTGGAGAAAGAAGAGAAGGAAGTAAGTCAAGATCTGAGAAGACCTAAGTTTGACTCTTTCACACTGTGGCCTGATGTCAAAGAGTGTTTCTGTCATCCCCTCCATGCACTGTGAGGCTGTTTGGGCTAAGACTGGCCAAGACAAACAAGGAGGCTCTTTCAAGTGCAATGAGCGCATACTGAGCACCTCCTCCTCGGGGAGGTGGTCCTGCTCCTATCGCTTACCCCCTCCTTCTCAGCACAGAAGGCCAGAGCGATGTCACTGAACCGTTAGGACACAGGAGCCTAATGGTGCGCAACTAAACACATACTACCGCAGAACAACAATATCCCATTAAAATAGACTCAAGTTCCTTTGGGCAGAGGTCTTCCCAGTCCTTGAAGCCTGTGTGCCCTGTGAGAATAGGCAGATTAACCAGACAGATGTAAATAGATGATTGCTCAGACAGTAGAATCAATAAAAATAAGTTAATGCGTGTTAAAGTAAGCAAAAAACAAGGTCCAGCTCTTTGTAAGTAAGGTTTTAAGATGGCAAAAATTGCCAGACATGACAGGTTAAAAAAAAAAAAAATAATAAATAAAAAAATAAAAAAATAAAAATAAATAAATAAAAAAAGAGTAAGTAAGGTTTTAGTGTGGCTGTCCAGGTGAAAAACTGGTGAATTATAATGAACGTCTGTTTGCTGCAGAACGTCTTGGCTCCATCACTTTCCCATGTGCTGCTCCCGCAGACAGGATATGACCTCATACTGGACTGATCTTTGACCTGGCTTAAGGCGCTGTTAAAAACTACAGCTTCGTGGGTGTAATCGAGCTTCAGCACTGAATAACAACGACAAACGAGAATAAATTCAACAGTCACATAACATGTTACACTCTGGGTCAGCTTACTTGCAGCAGACTGTTTACTGTAGGCTAGTCAAATCCAGCACTTTGCCAGATGGCCTTTAAAACAAGAAAAAAGGGACTAACTTGGGAGGTCTGATATTGCAGTGAAACGTGCAGCGTGGTATAGGAGTGCCGTTGCCCCCTTGCTGTGACTTTGATTCGCCCTTTCTAAAAGGTAGTAAAAAAAAAAACAATTTCAGGAAACACCAAATAAGTCATCCCCACCACGGGAGAATGACACCCACCACACTGGTGCTCTTTGCACACATGGCGCTCACATTTCACACGTGTCAGTTGGTCTTCGCTTGAGATGTGTCCTGACTGGGAGGAGCTTTGTTTTGCAGAACAGATGGACAGCTTCAAAAACTTTAAGAAGACTTGCTATTCAGTCACACTCTACTTAAGTGCAGACGTTATGACAGCTATTACCAACTGGAATGAGCTTTTATAAATGTTTATGTCAGTTTATATCAGCTGTCGTGAAGGACTTATGTGGATGTCAACTAGGCTGCTAACACAGCCAAGCCAAGTAGGGATCCACGATATGGGCATTAAATATGATGTCAGATTAAGCCGTGGGACATTGCAGTGACAATATGAAGTTAGACGCAATAATTATAATTAAAATAGAATACAAAATCCTATGTAATTAAACAGAAATTGAGGTGCTATATATGTACAGAATTTACAAACCACTGAATCAATATAGTTCTGATTTCTTAAAAGGCTCTTTATGGCAATGCAGGTTTGTTGCAACAGTACCTATTATTGCTTCAACACATTTGACCCACACTAGGGGTAAAACACAGTTATCACATTTAAAGCATTTTTACAGGCCAGTAGATAAGGACAAAGGCTTTTTTTGAGCTGAGCACACGCTATAACTGGCTCTGTAGCATACATGTAAATTTACTCCATTCCTTTGGTCTAAATAAAATGCTGAAGCTCAAAATAAAATGATGCTAAAGCTCAAAACAAAACAAAAAAGAAACAGTAACTAAAAATGAAAGGCTAACTTAAGATATATGTCTGTCAATAGAAACATATGTCCAATAGAAACATATATATGTCCATGTGATGTGCATATATTAAGGGGTGCTGGATTTTGTGGGGGAGTCAGTTATGTGCAAACCACACTTCTAAAACGTTTACCCCTAAGCATTCAGGTGCAAGGAAAAACTGCTCACTATTGTAGTCTATAGCACATGTCAGTAATCCTCACAGGCCAAACCTTCAGCACACTGCCTCATTAAATTCGGATTCAGCTAATCAGCTAATTGGCAAGGCCGTCACAAACTGAATTCAGAGTGTTAGATGAGGGTAATCATTAATATCTGCAATTTTTTGGCTGGAAGGTCCCTTGTTTGACAGGCCTTATGTGTGGTAAGTCATGCTGTGCCCAAAACCACATTGAAAAGTATGTTAATAAAGGCCTGGATGTTTAAGATTTAAACGGAATCAGGTAAATCGTGGACATTTTTCAGAAATCTCCAGAACTTTGAGCAGGAAAACAGAAGTGGTGGTCTGGTACTCCTCTGATAGCATAAACAAACTAGAGTAGTATGTTATGCATGATGTTCAGAGCAATGTCGCCAAACTGATCCCAGCAGTGTCCACAGGCACTGCACATTAAAGCCAGCAGACCTGAACCCAAACAAGGTGTAACTGAGCACACCTTGTTCTGTGCTGCTCCACAGCTGGAGGAAAGGAACAATGCCTCTCGAGCATCTGCTGTGATTTACTCTCAGCTTCAGGAATGGTACACATTACATCTTACTTTCAGCAAGACTTCAAAAACTAGGGATGTACATTGGTTTGAGGAAAATGTGGGCAAGTGAAACTAGAAACACCTCACTGGTGGTCAAGTGGCCAAATGTGCTTTGGAGGTTTCGAGAGCCAGATGTACTAAGCCATTTTCAACTGTTTTAGGTACAAATCAGACGCATTCTGCTGCTGTGTTGTGGATAAAAGTGGTTTACAGACCATGAGCAATGTGAAGTGTTGCATCCACAACGGTGTCTTATTGTTTCCCGAGTTGTATTATTTATTTACTTATTTATTTATTGGGGCAGAATTAAACTCCTGTTTATGTGAGAAAGAACTTTATTTAGTAATATGCAATCTTATCATCACTTAACCTTCATGTTGTCTTTTGTCTCAAGCTTGTTAACCTTCATGTTGTCTTTTGTCTCAAGATTGTTAACAGTTTTAGCCGTTTTGGGGCTGCACACTGCATATTTTATGCTGCGCCTGTGCTCATACATCTGGTCCACAGAGTGTATGTAAAAGGGAAAAAATATACTTTTACATTTAATGGCTTGCAGTAAGCGGGACATCACTGCATGTGTTCGCATTTGGATTATGTATTGCACTACGATATCCTACCATGACTGCTTGCAAGATTCACGCAGGAGAGAGAGAGCTAGGTTCATACGCCTATCACTCAGAAGTGAATGACATACCAGAAGATGAAATGGACAAAGTGGCTTATCCAGAGTGGAAAATGAGTATGAACCGGTCCAACCTCACCATTTTCCAACGTTCAAGGGAATGCTTTTAATGGCAAAAGGAAAATCAAATGTCTGTAGACTGTCACGCACAGCTGACACGCTCATTTTTCCCCGCAAACTCTGAAGTAAAATCGATTCAGTTGTTATTGGCAGTTGAAAGGCAGTCATTTTTCAAGGAAAAGGAAACTATGCAAAGTACTTTGGCAGTGTGTCTTATCCAATTTCTGCGGGCAAATAAAGTCCAAGGATAAAAATTAAACGTCTAATCTGTCACTGGCAAAGTGGTTCAACTTAAGCTCAGGCACAATGATGTGTATATTAAGCAGTAGCACTGAACTCACCCCAACTCAGCTGAAGGCTTTTCCCTGAAAAGAGCATTAAAAATCTCTTTATACATACCTACCCTACCAGACCCCAACGCTTGATGAGGTTTGTTTTAATGATTATCAATGCTTTAGACAGTAATACCTTGTGTACAGGCTGACAAGACAAAACATCCCCACTCACACATGAAGCAAATAACATCTGTTATCTCGTCACAACTGCGCATGTCAAAGTTCTGGGATATGTTAGAAATCGGCAGGCGTGAAAACCTGACCAACAATGACAAGGTCTAAATATTTATGGCCAGACACCTGGGTCGTAGCAACTCAGAAATCACCAGGTTTGTGGAGTGCTCCCAGTTAGCAGTGGTACCTAGCAACAACAGTCCGAAGAGGGACGAACCATGAACCGGTAACAGGGCATTTGGTGCCCAAGGTGCACTGATGCGCCAGGTCAGTGAAAGCTATCCTGTCTGGTCTGAACTGACAAAAAGGCTACTGTGACACAACTTACAGGACTTTGTAATCACTTGTGTAGCCACAGACTGGTCAGAGTGTCCATGCTAACCCTTGTCCACAGTCAAAAGCACCTGCAAAGGGCACTAAAGACTTGGAACTGGACGTTGGAGAAATAGATGTTCTCTTGGTCCAATGAGTCCTGTTTTCTTTTACATCATGTGGCTGGGTATGTGAGTGCTGCTTAAGTGGAGCAGTGATGGCCCCAGGATGCACTGTGGGAAGAAGGCAAGCCGGTGGAAGGAGTGTGACGCTCTGGGTAATGTTCTGCCGGGCAACTCTGGGTCCGAGCAATCATGTGGACACCAATTTGACATGTGCCGCCTACCTCTTCTAGCAGGATAAAGCACCTTGCCACACAGCACACGTTATTCAGGAATAGACTGAGGAACATGACAGAGAATTCAAGGTCTTTCCAAATTCCCTAGATCTTAATCCCATCGAGCATCTGCTGGAAGAGCAAGTCTGATGGATGGCAGATCCAACAGCATATAGAATATAACAATCATAATGTTTTGGCTCACAAAACAAATGCAGTCCAACTTTTGACCTTACACTTAATACTTTACCTCAGTCTCTTCTTTTTGATGGAGGTCTGTATAACAATGTTAAAATGTAAGCTGTAACACTTCAAAAACATCATAAAAAGCACATGGCATATGAAAACATATGAAAACTATCAACTAACAACTGTAGCACAGATGACAGCTGTCCTTATTTAGAGGCAACAGAGTATAGCAACTGCAAGGTAACCATGTAGGAAAAAGCAGCACACGTCTTATTATGAGCCTGCCTAGTATGGATATTTGCAGAACTATAGGTGGATTTGTTTAATTTAATTTATACCACATGTTTTCTACATAGAAATAAAGTAAGTATTAAATGCATCAAATTATTATTACGTTTTAGTAAAAAGGCAAAGTTGCTCTAGTGCTCAGAAATGGCAATGCAAAGAAAAAAAATCTGCCTGCTGATTCTGTAAAGTGGTCTGCAGGGTAGCAGAGTAAGAAAACAAATGTAAAAGGCAGGAGGCACATGAATGGAAAAAGGCCCACAAGGTACAACAGGGGATTAGAAAGTGCAGATAAGCAGATCAGACAAACCTTGAAAACATATATCCTTACAACTTGAGATTTATAGTTAAATGAAAGGTGCATGATAAATAAAATATATTGTTATCATAATTATTATTAGCTGCTCAATCATTGTCAGAGGAAGTTGAGGGTTTTGAGCGCAGCTTTGTACTTCATAAGCTCAGGATCTGCTTTTATAACTTCAACTATGATGATATACAGAGCTATAACAGAGCAAATGAATCTGTCATACTTACACAAGGCACTGTCATTGCTGCGAAGCTGCATTGTCCCCAAGAATTCTACACACCAAGAAAAGGCTATAATCTTTAAAAATACCATCAAAATGACAGAACTAATTTTTTTCAGCTGGTGTCATTGTGAACTCATTAGGTCCATGATCAATGCAACTTTGGGAAAATTTTGCTTCCTTGGAGAAAAACAACAACAATCAAATATTTTGAACAACTAATTCAAAAACACTGATTAAGTCTTAGTTCTCTAAAGCATTTGTAAATCACCCGGAACATGAAGAAGTATAATGAACAACCAACAGCTGCTTTCTCTCTATTAAGATGGAAATGCATATATACACACGCCCCTTCACACCCTGACACCCACACATGTGGGAACAATCCTACCCCTTTATATCGGCCAGAACTGCAGGCATGCAGGTGCAGAGTCAATAGACGTTTCCCATTATTCACCAGAAGCACTCCCAGGCTCCAAACCATCCCATGAGAGCATGGAAAATGACTTCAGCCTTAGTGGTAGGGACCTGCCAGGGGCTAACGTGCATGAACATGCTGAAGTAAAAGAGAGCCTTTTCCAAAGTTACTCACAGGTGAGCCTGTCAGATCAATAAGTTCAGCTTTGTTTTATATCTGTGTCTAACCACACAGCAACGTATGGTCTTCTGGCGCCTGGGGATGCACACCAAATATACATTTGTTAATCATTTCTGCAATATTAGCCTACACAGCACTATTGCAGAAGGCTGTAGTATTCAAATAGGCTTTCTAATCATTTACAATGCTTTTTACTTTGCGTTGTGAGCATCCTGACCAATCACAGTTCCAGCTGAGTGATGGTGAATGTAGGTGTTGTGGTGAATCAAAGTGTGCACTTAATCCAACGAAAGTCAAAGTATAATCAGAATAATGCTAGAAATAGTCTGATAGTCTGTTACTATCCCCCATAAAGGGGTCATCAAGGGTTGCTAAGATGTTGCAGTGGACCGTTTCTATGGTAACCGATGCTAGGATGTTGTTAGTGTATTATCATGTGTCATCATTCTGTAAAGTGGATCTTTTACAACTTTACAGATTTACAGCTATAAGTTTTGGTCTCTGCTGAGAAGCAAACCGCTGGAAGAGAGAAGACTACCTTTATGAATGATTGAAAATGAGTTTATAAATGGTTATTAATTTACCATTAAAATACCTTAAAATCATTAATAAAAGTTATGTGACCTGTGCCCTTCCAAACAGTGCGCTAAGATAAACTGTCAAACTTTGGATCTCACTGGTTACTTATCCTTATCTTCTATGTCAGTCAACATTATACCTGTCATCTTCAGACGTTCATCAGACATAACAGGCCCTTTTCATTTACGCAGTGTAACTGTTTATTAATGATTTTTAAGGGTTTTGGGACGATTAATAAACCATTCCTAAACTCTTCATTGGGGTCACCTTCTAAAGTGGTACTGTAAGGCAGGAAAGCATCTACTATAGAAATAAATACACAAGGTGTCTGTTAGCAGAAAAATATAAAAAATAAAAATAGAATTAAGAAACTATACACATTTACAGTTTACGCATGAAGTTGGGTGGATATTGCACATTCCTGAGCAGGTAATGACTGGATATCGCACAGAAATTGTAGATATTACACAGTAATAGATGTTACCTATTAATAATTACAGAACTCAGTGTCTCTTTCCATGCTTAGAGCATGATTAATAATGGATTTGCATACGAATGAAGTGATATTGTGCATCACTAGTAACTGATTATTCATACATAATTTAGAAGATGAACGAGCAATTAAAAAGTTACTATTACCTAAATAATAACCATTGACCTGAACTGCCAAACTGATTTTTTAGCTGTGTTAGGAAAAGTGAGGGTAAGGGCTCTCAGCTCTGCTGTGAAGCTGCCAGTCATTTCAGTCAATAGAGGGTGACTAATATGACGGCCTGGAGCGGGGGGGTCACCAGGGGTCAACAGAGGCACATCCATCATCTCCACAGAGACACGGAGACACACCAACCCTGTTCTGTTTAATGTTTATCCTGCAGGACCTGTTACTGGCCCTGCCGAAACATCCAAAGCCA
Organism: Pygocentrus nattereri; assembly: GCF_015220715.1. NCBI lineage: Eukaryota > Metazoa > Chordata > Actinopteri > Characiformes > Serrasalmidae > Pygocentrus > Pygocentrus nattereri. The sequence goes on from NC_051239.1 coordinate 20,191,423, forward strand.
GTCTGGACCCTTCCACCAATGAAGTGCTCATGCATACGCATGCATGTTTTCATATAATGTAATGATGTCGGGTCCAAATAATGTTCAGTATGTATTATAAATGAACCATTTTACCAAATCAAAAATAATCAAATGGTGAAACTCACTACGAAAAACATTTAAGTTTTCAGACATTTACAAGGATGTTTTGATCTAGTGACCCAAGGCATCAACTGAGACAGTAATAAGCTAAGCATGTACAAAATCATCTTCTGCTTCACACTCACACACATCTTCTAAGCCACTTCTCCCTCAGGGTTGTGGGGGGTGTCGTAGCCTATTCCAGCTGTTCTGTACAAAATCATATTTTACAGAACTCCTTCTATTGGGATGAGGCGGCCCAAACCCTAACCTCTAATCTATTTCACTGAAAATAATACACAATGTTTATTTATTTATTTATTTTCTTTCTTTCTTTTTTTTAATGCATGTTACTAGCATGTCTGATATTCACACATGTGTGTGTGTGTGTGTGTGTGTGTGTGTGTTTGTTGGTGGTGGATCTCAACATCTACATGCCAGGGTTTTACTGCAATGAATGAGGGTTTTAAATTGTCACGAACACCATTCCAACAAGTGGCTCATACAAGCCCACACTCAGTAACACTTGGCCTCCCAGCTGGAATGATGTCACTGCTCTTTCCTTGTTTTGTTCAGCTATAATCAGCTTCTTTCATCTGACAGCTTTCACAGAGCCACTAAAAGCCACACTCTTAGAAACCAATGATCTGTTAACAAAAAAAAAACAAAACGACCCACACTGCAGCCGCATGACCATCAGCGTAACAATAACTTGAGATAGGTGCCTGCTCCTGTTGCTATGACAGATACCACTTCAAACACATGACAATGTGTAGGCATTACGTTCAGCTGAAGCACGATTTGAATGGGATTAGTTTAACGTGGGGAGGACCGGGAATGTAATCACCACAAGAGTGTGATTTTAGTCCCGTCTAAATAGCCTCTTACGGACTGCGTGTTCCTCTGTCTATAAAGATTCCAGCAGCCTACCATGAAATGACCTGTGAAATCACCTCAGGGTACACCAGACCTGCGTGATTTGACAAGCTGGTAAATGTTCCATCGTACGTGGAAAAGAAAAAAAGGAAGCATTTATATTCTCTGCCTTCTAAATCTAGCCTACGTCAGGTGAACTCTACACTACCTTAAAGTTCATAATACAACCTCCTCAATCCTCCCCTTCCCCTGTGGATTTTGACTTAAGTTTGCCTGCACCAGCACGCACATGGAGTGTGAGATATTCTGCTGTGACCGTCTCGACAGCCTGTCTCAAAAATATATCCTTTCACAATTCACACATAAACAGCTCAGAGGTATTGTACTTTAGACAAAGTGGAAAAAGTAAGATGTTATAATCAAACAATTACCAGTGCCACAACATCTACCCATCTGCTAGATAGTCGGGTTAAATTTAGCCAGTCTGTGTTCAACACTATTTTTTCCGGATTTTACCTGGCAGGGTACAGTAATTTAAGTGATTACAGAGATTTGTAATTTTAATCCAAGAAGAATCTGCCATGTCCCTAGTTCAGCAAATTACCCCTATAATTCATCAACTTCTGTTTTAGTAATAGTAATCCTTTTCAAATTGACCCCACAGCAATGTGATAAGATATCCTGGTAACATGTACAGGCCCTTTTTTGGTGTCTGGGAGACAAAGCTTGCCACTAAAATTGAGCTCTTTCCTTTATCCTCAAATTCAAAACAAGACTATTGTGATCTAAACCATTTTTATTGATCGGCTGATTAGAAGAAGCACGAAATTAAGTATTTGAAAGCTCTTCCTCACGAGGCAGTAAAATTTCTGTCATGCTGGGTGACATTTGTCAGTTAAATGAGCCCATTTTACTAGTCTGATGTGGATTTATCTGGTATTTACTGGTTGTTTGTTTGGACCTTTTATTTTTGATTTAATTCCAATCTTATTGGTAATGTGAACTGAGCTATGACGATCTAGGCTGAGGTAATTGGCAGAAATACTTTATCCTGTGAAAATTGGCAGTCAAATTCCTTATAAATCACCTTCCCCGATAAAACTAATCCAGCATGAAAAAGAGCTTTTAAGTTAATTTAGCTCACTTTAGCTCTTCTAAGTTCCATGTTAAGATCAAAAACAAGTAATATTATATTCATTATTTTTTTATAAGCCTTATTTTTGCATAATTTCAATTGAATTCTGTCACTCAAGTTGACTCCATTAATACAAAAATCTAACAGTCTTAGAAGTAGTTTGATCGATAGTTAGGATAGAAGAGATTCCAATAAACAGCCAATTTTATACTTGTGAGCAGTACAAGCTGTTACACATACAATGTCTTTGGTGTGGTGTTAATGTATAAATGGAGTTCATACTCACATCTCTGTAGTTTATACACTGATCTCTTCTTCCATGTTAATCAATCATAAACATTACAGACATCCTGCGATAATATTTTCTTTGTTCTGTCCAATGTGTCTGGAAAATCCCATCGGAATACTGCATAAGCAGACAATGGAATACTGTGCACATAAAAAGGGTAATGCATCATCACACAGAGCAACACTAACCCTAAACGACATGACACTGCATTTTCCCTTTCAAGCGATTTGCAAGTCCATGACCTTGTAGGCTCACTTTTTCCATGGGTGGAAAACTTGAGGCAAGTGTCAGTAGCCTTCTGCATGATCAGGCACTTGCAACAATCAAGACTAAATGAAAAGGATACTGTTCTCATCTGAGGTCAGTTTACAGGCTGATGGAATTATGTACCACCAAGATTTCATACTTCTCATGCCAATATTTGTTTCACATTTAATGTTGGCCTGTGCAATAGATCAATGGCAATGCCAGTCTGCAAGCTCTTTTTCCCATGAATGCTAGTGTGTGAAATAAATACAGCCGCTCTTTGACTTGTTAGGCTGGAAATGTAAGACTGGGACACTGGGATACAGATTTTGTTTGAATTACTGTACTTTTAGAATATAATGTTGAATGTTCTGAACTGAAAATAGACAAATTTACATGGAAACACTTTTAGCCACGCCTTATTTTTTTGCTGTCTCAAAAGATGCATCAAAGTGAGACTCCACTAAATCATATCAAATCTAATGATGAATTTTGAGAATTATTACACTCCTAGAAATCAAGTTGACACGTTTTGCAAAATCATCTGATATGCTCTCCTAGATATTTATTGACTAAATTTATAGACTTCCTCTTATAATTGGATGCTCACACACAAAAGAGTCACACCTATTTCACATGTAAAGGGTGCAAGTTTCAAGTAAACACAGGTTGGTACATCAATGGTACATGTAATCACGTTTATTTTACACGTGATGTTTTCTCATGCACTTTTTTTTTAAATATTTGTGAAAAAATACAGGAGATGTCTAAAAACCACAAGTTTATTCACATGTAATTTCGCTATAAATGTATAAAATGACACTGTATTTTGACATTTATTGAATATAGACTATTTATGGAATAGATTTAAAAATTACAGCTCATGTCACGATTGGCCCCTCCCAGTCCGATCCATGTGCATTTGTTTTGATCCTAGTCCAGCCCCTTGTTTTGTGACTCCGCCCCTGATTGTCTCCACCTGTTTCCCGCCTGTCCCTCGTTTACCCTGTGTATTTAAGCCCTGTGATTGCCCCTTGTATTGGTTGGTCTTTGTTGGATGTATTGGTCTTTGTACTGTTCGGCTTGTTTGATTCTGCTTTGTCATGTCTGTCCCCCGATCGATCCGTGTTGGATCTATGACCCTGGACCGTCTGGACAATGACCCTGGATTTGCCCATAATAAATGCATCCGCCTCCTCGCTCCCCGTTACAGTTCAAAGCATATATAGCATGCCTGAACGTCTTTAGAAACTCCTGTGCATGTGCTTCAACTACATAATCCTTTACTGCTTATTCATGCTAATTATTTTTACAGATAGCCATGGAATTGCTAGATGTCATTTTGCAAGTATTCATTTTCTTTCTATCCCTCATCAACTGTGCACCAATTCCACTCGCTTGTTTAAATCCCCACCCCTCTAACGCGATTCACAGAAATGGACCATGTCATTTTGAAACGTCAGGAAATAAACGTCCCTCTATTCAGGCAGGCTTTGGCAGAGATGCCACCAGACTGTTTTTATGTAGAGTAAAATAACTACAACTGTAAGTCTTCTAAAGGAAACAGATCCGATGTGGAAACCAAAACAAAACTGAAGACAGTGATACTTCTGAAATCCCTGAGATGACATTTTTGTAACTATTGCATTTGTGCTCTTTTTCTCACTGTGGCAACTCCTTAGACACAGGCATTCAGTCTGTAATGAATTTCTAGATACACTGTAATCATTTTGCTCTCCCCACAGCGGTCCCCATACACCCTGTGATAACCAGATTGTAGAGTGCACTCTGTATTTTTTTCCCAGTCTGAGAAACTTTAAGGTAGATATTAATGTCTGCATTGCCTTGCTTTGCTAAACAGAAGTCTAGTCCAAATCCAAAGTGCATCCAAATACAGGAAGCACAGAGTTTAGGGACCTAAAAAGGGTGAATGTGGATTGTTCTGCAGGATGTTTTAAGGCAGTCTAAGGCATGCATTTCTCAGCATTTGCAGCACTTTGAAGTAAAAAACAGAGTGAATAAAGCTGCTGGAAGAGACAAAGAGCACGTATCTGGACTCATTCGTACCATTAATCACTTAGGACCTCATGTGGTCCAATTTCGATGACCTCACTTTCAGCTAAAACACTATCCACAGTGTGCATAATGACTCCTTCAGAATGTCTTCCTAAAACCCACTACAAACAGTGTCAGTCCACTGACTACATCATAGCAATGGTAACTGGTACAACACTATATCCCACTGTGACGAGCACACGGAACACATGTTTACATTTGTTTTGTTGTTTGTTATACAGATAAGGGCATTAATAATGATTTGCCTGTGGAAAAAAATTTCTATGAACGTATGTACCCTGTGATACTCACTACGTCATGGGACAATCGGCCAATTGGAGGGCAGAGGCAAAAACAAAACAAGGATGGGAGAGCATGGCGGGAGAGAGAGCACACCGGCACGGTGGATGAGCGTGGGCAGTTTCTCCTGTGGATCTATGTATCTGTTTTTTTTTTTTTTTGTTCACCGGTTGCAGTTGGTAGCACGACTTTTGCTGTTGGTGCCATTTTTTCCACGGATGCTAAACAGTAACCATGGACTCGCACCGCTATTAAAGCCGACGAGGGGGCGAGCGGCCTGGTTTGGAACTCGAGACCACCGTGTCTCTGCACGTTTACTGCTCTCTCAACTCTCTCTCCTTTACATACTTCTCACTTGTGGAACTGTATACGCAGAGATACGGGATTGTTGAATCCCTATATTGACGCTATTGCCAATGAGCAAACTGTATATATTGTGTTTGCATGTTTATGTACATGTGTATATACATCATATATACATAGCTTTGCACAGGCATTTTTGGCTGTTTGAGGGAGGAAACGCACTTGTATGAAATATCATTAAGTGCTGCAGCTGCTGTGGTAAAAGGTTATATGTGTGGGGAGCTCAATTGAGAGTGGTATGTTACGCCACCCCGGCATTCTCTGTGGAACCCCAATAAGCTGTAGCACGGTTCCACTGAAAGGTGTGAAAATACAGGCTGCTTTTTTTTTACAACATAACATTACGCATTGATAAATAGAGTGCTGGTCATGAGTTTTTATGGCCAGCTCAGATTTTTTCAAAAGCTAAAGTGGCTGACGGCTGACTCTCTGGGCTGATCTGAAGTCGCCAATTTCTAATCAGCTCTATAAAATTCCTGCACACTTGATCAGAAGCTTGTTTTTTTAACTAAAGCGGATGGGTAGCTATACTCAAAATGAAATCTAAGGTTCTGGAAAGACCTGGATGTCTGGCAACCCTAGGACTTCTGATTCTATTCTATTCTACTGTTGAATTCTATTCTATTCTACTGTTGAGGGATCAGCTGTTGACTGAACATGCAACAACAGAGAAATGCACTATGCATGTAAAGTATTTGCTTGGATGTGAAGTAAACAAGCAAAAAAAAGTTCGGTTTTAAGTATTTCCTCCAGTGTCAAAACTGTCATGAGTAGCATCAAACACAGTTTATAAATAAAATAGAAATATGCTTAACTATTAACTTGATGCCAACATAATCCTGAAATTCCAATAGAAATTGACATTATGCTGGAAGACAAAAGTGAAAATGTTGTTTAATATTCTTGATTAAGACAACAAATAAAATGCTCATGAACTTGGAATATTTCTTTTCCCAATTTTTCCCCCCAATTTAGTCATATCCAATTCCACCCACTAGTAAGGACAGTGCTAGGAGGGCGGAAGCTGGCACAGGCTACATGAGATCACAGGAGACCGTAGGCTAAAAAGCACCATGGCTGCTATGGAAGAATGGTGGTTTGGATGAATAATACGTTCTTATTAGGATGAATACAATTGAATACACTTTGTTTAAAATGGAAATGCTTAAATATCAAAAATGGTTAAATGGCAAGTGTGTTTCATTAGCCGAAGCACCTATGTATTCAAATAAAATACAGCACTCGTACACTTCACAACAGATTAGCAAACAGGTGATCCAATCATGTGTTAGAGCAAATCATCCAATTCTGATTCTAGATGATTCTGATAGTGCACCCCTTCTAAAACCAAGGGACAGTGTACATGGACATATAAAACAATAAATGCATATTACCAGTGAGAATTATGACAATTTTTTCTGTACTACAGCAAATTCAATCATAATACAGATTTTTGAGTATCATCAATGAACAACGAATGACTGCAAGTATCCTTAAAAGACAGATTTAGAGCAATTACAGAGACTGAAAACAACAACAACCAGTGTACAGTTACTGCATAAAAGACACAGACACTGCCCCTCCTGTGGTGGTGATCTAAGTCCTTGGTTATTCTTTCTTGTCTGCTTCTCTGCCACAGTCTTTCATTAGAATAGTGGTTTGTGTGTTAGCAGCCAAACAGAGTTGCTGTCAGTTCCTGACCTACAAGACAGATCTGTAGAATGACGGAGCTACAACACAGCCATTATAGCCACGATGGAGCTGGGTATCAAAAGTGTGCTGGTATTGAGATTTAAGCAGTATTAAAGCAAAAGCACCACACTAAGAAAGACAATCTATTACTACTGTACAAAGCCTCCCATTTGCAAACTGTTTTTCCTTCCACATAATACACAGTGTTTCAAGTTTCATTTTAAGTTACTTCCAATTAAATAAAAACACACAACAATACAAATAATAAAAATCATTTCAAGAAACACAAGAATTTAGTTTACATTTTTAAGCCATCACCCAATATTTTCTCTAAGATTAGTCTTTCACAGAGTGGTAAACCCCTCCTTATCTTCACTTCTGAAAGACTCAGGCTGTTTGACAGAGCATATTATGTAATGTACACTGCATATTGCATCAGTATATACTGAATCCTGCTCTTCATCAGTAGTATACTAAAGCGTATCCATTATACGACACAATGGAATTTTATACTCATCTCTGGTACTAACTTGCCACTTAACCTGCTTAGTTGTGAGATATGCTGCACAACTTTTTGTCTTTTTTTGCCCTTGTCCCAACTTTTTTTGAAACATGTTGCTAGCATCAAATTAAAAATGGGCACATATTTTTCAAAACACAGTAAAATTTAAATAAAGTCTCATCATTTGATGTTGTCTTTATACTGTTCCATTAAATCTAGGGTTTACATAATTCAGACATCACTGCATTTTGAACTCACAGCGTCAACTTTTTTAGAAATCGAGTTGTACATTCATTCAAACAATCATTCAACCTGGACACACAGCAACAAAAAGAAGTGAGAAAGAAATAATAAATGAATAGTAGTAATAAAGGTAGTAAATCAAAGGTAAAGTTAGCTGCAGTGAGGGGTTAAACTTCGTTCATGGGTACCAACAATGTGGGAACAACAAGTCTGCATTATATGAGCTCTTTGCATTGAATTAATAGAAAGATGTCAACCGGTTTTGTTTGTACTCTCTGTCTTAACTACAATTGGGTCAGACCGTCAGTATTGTTTTTCTGCCATATCATAACCATGCGAGCTCACGGTCACATTTATTAAAAACCCACTCACGTTACAGACAAGTACTGGGTGAAGACATTTCATTTATGTTTCAGTAGTGACAGTTTCATCTGGCTATTCAAACTATGTCAGGGACAGAGTGCTTTAGAATTAGGGACAGAATATTACAGCAGGAAAAAGCAATGACGATAATGTAGGCTACTTAACAGCTGGGCCATAAAGAATGCATTCATGTAGCATGTAGTTGAAACAGGAGAAAGGAAAATGTATTTACATGATTGTGAAAATCAGTAGAAAGGCAAGATATTGGAATGGGGCCTTAACATCCAAAACTCCATGTGAAACTATGGATAATCTACATGGAGAAAACTCCATCAGCCCTCTTCGTGGCTGAGGGGCCCTGGGTTGCAACCTCTAAAGCCCTCTGGGTTAACCACACAGCCCTGGACTTAACTGAACATTCCAAAATTCTTAAAAAGCATCAGTGCCACCACATTAAGCTGCATACAATTGCATGAGGCAGCATCTACAGTAAAAAATCTAGTTAAGACATCCTAAAACTAAAAGTATCTTTTTTTAAAGCAAGACTCTCCTTTTGATGTCTGGGTTTTATGTTCAGTCACAGCGGAATGGCTAAAACAGAAGATCCATTCGGAAGGAATCCTCCTTAGACTGATAACACGCAGAAAGGGGTATTTATGTGCTTGGGAGAATGTTTTTTACACTTCAAAGCCATTTGGGGATGCTCTGTGCTATGTGGAATGCCTTCCTAAGGAAGTAGAGATTGGGTTCGACACATTAAAAGGCCACGTAAGCCAAACATACCCAACACAGACTTCTATCTTTCAGTGTAGTGATAAATCCTGCTGCCTGCTTCCAAGTAACAGCTCAGTAATAGCGTAGTAGCCAAGATATGACCGAACACATTTAACAACTGTGTTAATGTTATTTCCAACACCTTTGCTTTACAATCCCTCTTTGTGTTAAAGACATCTCTAATTCAACACAAGAAGGTAGTGATGGCAAATATATCAAAATGACTTGCCATGGGAATCAAAACCAAGCACCAAGTGTACAGTACAAATTTCTTTCTGTAGTTTTCTGTTAAATTTATCTTCGCTGTCCAAACAAAACCTCATGTCTCCTAAATGGTCATTTTACATGAGAAGTAAAAAATATTTTCAACTTCTAACATACAAGCACTTCTATTAGTCTGTTCATCTTGAAATGTTAACACAGTGCAGAGGGCAACTCTTCCCAAAATGAAATGCAGAGACTCTTATTGTGCACCACTGTAATATGGTAACTATTGTTTTACCAAGTTAGCTTTGCGTCTGTGCCCCCACTAACAAGTTCGACAGTGTATGTGCTTCCCAAGCAAGAACCCACTTTTCCCTACAACTCATCCCTTGTGAACCAATTTTGATATGGGAAAGCTTGGACGGATGCCTTTTCAATATAGTGGCAGAAATGTTTTAACTTTTTTTTTTTTTCTCTCCTGTTTTTATTCACTAGCGCCTCCGCACCTGTTTTGGATTAGCAATGGAAAGAGAGGCAAGCCGCGCTGTAACACCGTGGTTTTGGGTGCATGCCAAGGACAAAGTTGATGGTAAAGCAGTCAGCGTAGTTCACCCAGTCTAAGATGCAGATTAGACGGCTTCATTCACAAACCACACGGCCGTCTAACGCAGTAAAAGAGACAAAAGCCCCCCCCCCCCCACCCCCAACATGTGGAGAACTTATGTCATCTAATGAAACTGGCTTTGAAACTGGTTACTTTTAAGAGATTATCTTAGAAAAGAGTCCCTCTGGTCTGGCAAAGGTGTAAACACACTGTCTACAGTGCAATCCTCAATGAAAACCCTCTATTCGTTTTAGATCAACCCATTTTTTGCAGTTAACTGAAAGGGCGTGAAGATATTTTCATGCTGTGATTCAGCTTCCATGCTGTCACTTGAATTTGCAGAATCAAATGGTAAATCGACAGCGGGACTGTGACTGCTCACTTAGTGCTAGACATTGTGTTGCATGATATATCAAAAAAACTGGTTTTCAGTGCTTCTATACCCACTTTTAATATTTTCTTAACAATAATTCTTTACAGGTTATGGCTATACTTATGTTTCATTGTAGCTCTAGGTTAATAAAACCATGCATGCTAATTTCAGACAGAGATTGTCCCTATTGCCATATCACCAACATTCATATTATCATTAAAATGTTCAGAATCATTTGCTATACTGGCAATTATGTCTTTTTTTTTAACCAATACTTTAAGAAGCAATTCCCTGTTGTTGGACGAAAACCTCCAGGTAACAGGTATTTTCAAATATAGGTCAAAAACTGAAAAATGGCATAAACTGAGATACGAGGATTTCTTCTGACAATAGTGAATTATTAGGGATATAATAATATAATATACCATATTGCAACAAATTAAGTAATAGCATACTGCATTGTATTGAACTGTGAAACCGCATCATGACTGGCATGTTGGCTTGTGTCTAATGTGTTAGCTTGGGCTAACATTAACTTGTAGATATGCATAAATAAATACTGTACTTTTGTAATGCTGCATGCTTTAATAATCTGAAAACAGAAACATTAGCAGAGTAATAGGTAATAGGGCACATCTAGAGTCTAGACACCTCCATGGCCTATCAAAACAAATGATGACTTTGTGAATCATTTCCGCAAATTGTTTTGTGAATAATCTATATACCTTATTATAAAAGCTGCCTTAAGATGTGATCATTATTTTTAAATCATGACATATTATGGATATCATGTTTTTAATAACTTTATTCATAATGTGATACTATGTCAATACATATATCTTCTACAGCTCTGTTCATCCCAATTGTATACATATAACATTTCTTAATTTCTGCAAGGCTGTGAAGTTGCACAGGACCAGCATATTAAAATAATTTAGTACACTTGTCATATTACTGAAAACAGTGATTTCAAACTTAATCTTAAAATCCTAGACCTTAGATCCTAGTGTAGGGGAACAGGTTTGTCCAGTATGATTAATGTAAGGTGTAATCTATTTTCTGTCATGAGGCTAGAATGAATGTCCTTGTTGAATGTCACTGTTAACGTTCATCATTTATCTTCAAAACAGTTTTATATTCATAAAAATAGACTGAATTTGAAAATGAAAGCTGTTAGTCTGAAGAAACCTGATACTAACGAATTATTATTATTATTATTTAATATATTATTTGAAGTTTTGTCAGCCAACTGTGTTTTTTTTTCTTTTATTATTTTTTGTAGCACGGGCGGCACGGTGGCGTGGTGGGTAGCGCTGTCGCCTCACAGCAAGGAGGGCCTGGGTTCGATTCCCCGGCCGGGTGACCTGGGTCCTCTCTGTGTGGAGTTTGCATGTTCTCCCTGTGTCTGCGTGGGTTTCCTCCGGGTTCTCCGGTTTCCTCCCACAGTCCAAAGACATGCAGTCAGGCCAATTGGACATGCTAAACTGCCCCTAGGTGTGAGTGACTGTCTGTGTCTGTGTGTCTGCCCTGTGATGGACTGGCGACCTGTCCAGGGTGTATCCTGCCTTCCGCCCGAAGACTGCTGGGATAGGCTCCAGCACCCCCCGCGACCCTGACGGAGAAGCGGCTTAGAAAATGGATGGATGGATGGATGGATTTTTTGTAGCATCATTTTGTTATTGAGCATTTTGATGCTACACTCTGTGTTGGTACTGAGGTACAAAATCTGGTATCAAGACCATCCTAAAGTGGAGTGGAGTTCAGTTCAGCTTCTCAAAATCCACTCTGCTCTATTTCAAGAGAGACTGAAAATCAGGACTTCTCCTCAGAGACTTTTGAACACACTAAGCTTTGTGTCCACTGCTGTCTTCGTGATTCTCCCTTTCACCAACAAGGGTAGGAAAAAGAGTTTCCAGCAGAACATCTGACCAGAGTGCTTTCCACACAAAACTTTACAACTTCTTTATAGCCGACCATATCAGGAAGCAGTATGTGTTTATTTCCAAGAGCTTTTGGAGCAGATAAGCTTTTACTTCATCTTCCATATTCTGAAATATGTTCCATTGAACTGCTCCAGCCAAGCAAAACGTGACTCTATACCCAGCATTTAAAAGCAGTTTAAGAGAAAGGACAAAAACCATGTAACAGTTCTGAATATCTCCTTGCCTCTTTTAAACCATATAAGAGGGAATGCATGAGTATCAAGACACTATTTAATTTAATAAACACCAATAGGCCTAAATAGAGCCAAATGTAACACGATTTTTATTAGTGTTTTGAAAAAATGTTGATATCTTGATAGAAGAATATGGTTAAAAGAACAAAGGTTTGGCTCCTTAGTTCTCAGCGAACTCCAGTCATTGCAAGGATTTGTTAAGTTCCATCAACAGCACATGGAGGATTCATTAGCTGGATGAGAGGCGTGGAACATGTAAGCCAATATTCAAACACATCAAATAAATTGCAATGTATTCTTTATTTGTTATTTTCGACTGATTCTAATGGTAATTTTTCAAACAAATAAAGGGTTGCTGCTCAGAAAAAAGCTATATTACATATCATTTTCTCAGATGGCCCAAGACTTTTGCACAGCCTAGTATATTTTAACTCAGCCCAGCCCTAAAATACCACACATAATCCCTGCACAATAAAAAGAATATACACTTTACATTTAGGCACTATTAATATAAGTCCATAAACACTGGAAAAATACTTAAAGTATATGGATTTATGTCGAAGCATCTTTCCTATGAGTGTCTTTCTCTATTAAACCTTAGTACATTTATCATGGCTCATCTAGAGACAACAGACAGGGAGAGGGAAGTCTGTTCCTAGTTTGAGCTGTTGACTGATTTGACTGATTAGGTTCAACAGATAACAGTCAGAATCTTAAACATCTCAGCATTTAAACAAATAAAAACACAATGGTTTGAGTGATGGCAACCCCATGGCGCATCCCTTATTTGCCCTAAGCCAGGCCACTGCTATCTATACTTGACAAAGTTATTGATGAGGTAAACAGCAGCTGAGCTTTAACCTGCAGTGGAATTACTAGTTCCATTAAGCATCTGCTTGGGGAACACCTAAAGAGGCAACATCTTTTTACGAGTGTGCCTGCTTTGGGGGAACCGTACAAGAGCTAGCAGCTTGTAAATACCCTTAAACCTACTTCCTGTTCTGGGAAATTACAGATTTTAACAGCACCAGCTTGGCGGGGTTGCCAGATTTATGAGCCTTGTTTCTTTTAGTGCCTAAAGTCTTTATTAACTGTAAAGACTTTTGGAATTTTGATGGTTTGGAAAAAAATAATGCAGAATTCATAGAAATCAGCTCATTTACTCTGAATACTACTTTGTTACATTATTAATGCTGCATTCTATGAATTCAGTGACCTCAGAAGCTTGAACCAAAAGTTTTGAACAGTTACAGCGAGAGCTAGAAGGGGGTTATGTTTTATGCTATGACTTCATTTATATGAAATAGACATGGCACCAAGATGGTCCTCACATTGTATGATGTCATGTTGACAGCTGTGTATTTCTTTCTGAGCGATGGGAGAGCTTGGAGTAGTTAGAACATGATGGCCTACTTTTAGGGTGTGTTTGTTTTATATGTAGTTTATATGTAGTCCGGTTCCTGGGTTGATGCCAAAGCAGAAAATGATACATGACATTCACACGATACTTAGCATTCACACTTAAATATTTAAATCAGATGTAAATGTCTCGATGCGTGTATAACATGGTTACCTTCTTGTTCTTTGGACGTGAACTGTTCAGAGCATCTGGTAAGCTGCTAAACACAGCTGTTTCAAGAAGGTTTCACAATAACTCTGAAATCACTTTTCTGCTAAGTAAACAACTCACGGTTGAGTAAAACGAGAACACAACAACAGCAACATCACCTATCAGGTGGCCAACCTCTGTTATGAGCAATAGCAAGTCAACCATACTACTTGCTTATAGGCTGGCAGCTACTGCCTCAATAAAAGACACCATCAAACAAACACAGAATCCAGATCTGTTCTGCTTGCAAGAGGATGTGATCATGTTGATGACAAAAAAAAAAATGATGTAAAAAGCAATTTAGTTTTTAGTCAGATGTTAATGATTAATGAATTATGCGATTAACAATTGTTCAATCGATGTTATTGAAAATGCTAATTGAATTTTAAGTACAGTTGGTTGAATTTAACATACTGGGGGAAAAAAAAAACAGAAAATATAAACATAAGCTGTGCCCTAACTTTTTATTACGTTTTATGACCCCCTCAGTAATTTGACCCGAGTGCCTAAACTTTTGCATGCAACTGGATTTCCGCCGCTATCTATCAGCGATATGTTCCACGGTCCATTCAAGACACAGCTTTTAAGTTTTTAACAGTTTTAACAATTTTTATCTCAGCGCTTTAATATGGAATAGTGTGCATAAGATTTACATTTGTTTCAAACGTGGTCAAACAGATTGCAGAGCTGGAATTGTCTGTAAATTGAATTGTAAGACGTTACAAATTATATTTCGATAGGTCACATGCCTGAATTTGGACTTTACCAGGTAACAATTAGTCAGTGAGTAACGATGACCGGTTATTGGTTGAAAGAATTTGCCAAAATTTTCCAAAATTGGCCCTTGTATGTAATATATGTTGTATTGTAAACTGCCTGATTTAACTGTTCAATTAGGATCTGATTGCTGCAACATCACTGAACTTTGCTCAACTGTTCCAGATGACAGTCAAAAGGACAGGAATAGCCTCAGAGACTGAATAGAGAGGAGGAGGGGTGTGGTGCCTGTTTGTGTGTGTGTGTGTGTGTGTACAAGTGAGAGAAGAGAGAGACAGAGTGAGTAAGAGAGTGTGTCTGGACGGGTGGGGGATTTGTACCGCATGCTTGTAGATGTCTTTGTGCCAAGGGGTGGAGAAAGGAGGAGAGGGGGCAGGTCTATCCCACATTTACTGCTTGTTGAGACACTGTGCCAGAACACTTTTTTATTATTAAAGAGGGAGAGAGAGAGAGAGAGAGAGGTAGACTGCTATGGCACAAGTTTTGAAGACAGCTCAGAGAAAGTGACCTCCTTGAGGGTTGGGAAAGGCAAGCTGACCCTGCTGGACTCTCTCACTTCTCCTCAGAGCTGTGAGGAACCTTCACCTCCCACATCTACTCCAGAACTCTTGAACAGCCACAACTACTCTGCTACCTCACTAAGGAACACCTGGGGCTTTTTTTTAAGATTCCCTCAATTCTGTGTTTTTTTCCCTGCATCCTACAACACTAGAGGACCTATTTACAATACCAAAGACTGTTTGGCTCTTGTGGACTAATATTGAACTTTTTATTTTGGCTCCAAATAAAAAGCTGCAGTTTTACCAATTTAGAAAACTGTCCACATCCCTCAGCCTATTTGTTTCACTTAATCAGCTTCAGTTTCTTCCAGACGTTTGCAGAGCATCTGAGTCTGTTGTCTTTTCACAGCCTAAGCGTCTCCAAACGGACAGGTTCATAATTGGAGGCTTTGGGAGTAGCGTCTCTCCTGACACCAAGGACACCCAGCAGGAGATTAACACGTGGAGAACAGAGAAAGCGAGCCGTAGAGGATCGAGTGTGCGAGGGCATCAGAGAGCTGTCCACAAGCTGTGATGACTTCTTCAGGATTCTGAGTGGAACCTGAAGAGCTACTGCTGGAGAGGGTGTGATTGTCTGGTAAGAATGGTGCTCTCTTAGTTTTCTCTGCATGACAGCAGCTTCTAAATTGGTGATGCAATCATGCTTTTAGAAATTAAAGCTCTTAAACAGTAGGAAAACTACATCATGTGGAACTTAAAAAATGTTAATCATTCCTTAAATAAGCTGAGACCTTTTTTTGTCTATAAGGAATGTTTTTTGGCACCTTCATTTTTAAGAGCATGTTTCTGGCTCACCACATGCTGAGGCTTAATTCTGAAGATTTTAGCATCGCACTGAACTCTTCAAAATACACTTTTAAACACCTGCTTATGTTCTTCTAAGACTAAGACAGCTTTGACTGTTAAAAAAGAAAGGCTCCTAAATGGCTCTTGGCTTGGATGCACAGTTCCAGAAGACATATTTATAAGTGGAAGTTCTTTAAACAGGTTCTTCTCACTCAAATGTCATTTACAAAGACCCAGTCAAAAAAGTGTTTTTTTTTTCTCTGTGGCATCGCTCTAAAAAATCCTTTGGGCACCTACATTTCTAAGAGTGCAGTAAGAAATCCTGCAGGGGGGATGTGTGTTCCTTTCAGAAGCAAGCACCCAATAAACACATGGCTTCTTATCAGACTGTTCCAGACACCCGCACACACAGGAACAAAGTAGCTGGGGCCAAGCAATGATGTCAATAGTAAACAGGCAGGGGGTTGTTTTCTCAACAGCATTGCAGACTACAACGACAGCAAACCGGCGGGAGTTGGTGGGGGGGCAGATGGAAAGTGAACAGATGATAAGAGGATAGTAACAGGTTGAAAAAACACAGTCTCTAAGACGAATTTCGCAGCATTCACTGGCATAGAAGACCAAGAAAAATTGTAGTTTGTACGTTAAGAGCAGCACTCAACGTGTTTCCTTGCCCTAAAAAATGACAGAAAACCTGTTGAGTCAAACACAGCGGCTTCAGCACCTGCCCACTAGCTTCTACACTCTTAAAGACAGGGGTTCATTTGCAATGGGAATGGTTTTATTTAGGATCCTGAGAGCTCTGCACTTTTAAAAAGAGATGGTTCTTCAAGGGTTCTTTAAAGATAATGGTTCTATATAGAACTATGAACACTCAAAGAAAAAATTGCATAAATAAATTATTGTTTGCATGGTAAAATGGTTCTTTAATGAGCAAAAAGAAGGAAAAATACATTTTTGTTGCTATACAGAACCATATACAGCACATTCTCCATCAATCTGAAAAAAATTCACCACACAAAAAACTAAGCATGAAATGGTTCTATATATAGTTCTATATACAGAACACATGGTTCCGAATACAGCCATAAACAACCCTTGAAGAACCATGTTTTTTAAAGAGAGTGTATAGAACCGTTTCATGCTTAAATTGTTCTCTCCATGGGGAAATGGTCCTTCGGACTGATGGAGAATGTGCTGTATATTGCTCTTTTTTTGGTGCTATATCGAACCATGTGTGGCACATTCTTCATCAATCTGAAGAACCATTACATCATGCAAAAAAATATTTGAGTATGAGAGGGTTTTATTAAACTTCGTTACTAAAGAATGCGTGAAGAACGGCCCTTTTTCAGAGTGTATTAAAGGTATAATTTGAGTCTGTTCCTGAATAACCCCACAGCTCATGAATGAAGCAGGATGAAGGTGCTGTGAGGGACCATGTCATCCCCCAGGAAGCTCTTTCCAGCTGCAGTATTGCACGGGGTGGGGAAGAGACAGCACTGAATCAGGCTTTGTGCACTATGCCAGGGCTCTGTTTGGATAAGGGGGCTTTAGGATGATCACCAGGGCTTATCAGAAACAGTCTCGTCTATACTTGCTGAGTAAGCGTCGGCGGCAGAAGAGCATGCTGCTGGTGATACAGGACAATTGAGGCAGTAATTCAGGACCGTCAACACAAAACAACTCTGGCAAACAAATTGTCATGAAGCCAAGCTACCCTGAGAGAAACCAGCAGAGAATACAGGTTATGGTAACTTTTCTATAATAGGATGTATGATGCATTTCCTCCACCTCTGCAGGTAGACAGTTTAACCAAGGGTAGTAGCAACCAGAGGTGTAAATCTTTAACCTTACAATTACATTTGATTATGATTCTTTAGTACAAGGTTCCGTGCCGAGTGGTGCAACTGTTGTCAGGAGATCCCACATCCCAGGGTGATGCCACAGCTACTTGTGGCTGGGAGACCAAGAGAGCATACTTGGCCTCACTCTCTCTGTGGGTGTAGGATCGCTTGGTGCCACACTAGCCAACCATCTGTTTGATAATGTAACAGAATTGGCAGTTAGCATTCTCCTTCAAGGGCACTGAGCTGAGCAATGACGCTGCGTCAGTGGCAGTTTGGCGATGGATGGCTTTGCGCTTCTCGAAGGAAGCAAGCACTAGCCTCCACCCAGCTTAGTAGCCCAGTCCCAGCTTAGCAGCATCATGTGATAATGGGTGGATTTGAACATAACCAAATTGTACAGAAAACTGAGAAGTGAAAAAAAGGAAATTATTCCCTGCATAGTGAACTCCATAAACGACAAACACGAATTTCAGCATCATTTACATTTTTTGCCGTGATTATTTTTAAAAACACACAGAATGTAAACCAAGGAAAAAGGTTTTCCATAATGTTTTACAAAAAATATTATTCATGCCACATAGCTCACTGAATTATAATAATTGAGCTAATAAATGAGTTCTAATAAACCAGAATCAATGCAGAGACACACCCTTTGTTATATGCATTGATGCATTATTATACTCCAGAACAGAAATGTAATGTATTGACCACTCGGTCCAATCCAAGCATATTTGTTTGTACAGCGCTTAACAAAGCTCATAATGCTTGAAACAGCCTGCTTGAAAAAGCCATTAAAAAGGCTGTTTACACAGTGAAATTAAGTCAGACTTTTAACCCTGCAGTCAGAGCTAATCTGTGTGCAGACAACAGCCCGAGGGCACAGAGGCCGGAGTGTTAAGCTAGAGCTTCATCAGCTGCCACCGGTGTGTGTGGGGTAGCTCAGCTCAGCTCGCTCTAATGAGGGAGGGAAGAATTTGTGGAATGCCATGCTCAGGTTGAAATGAGAGGGACAAGTACAGAGGGGGGAGAGAGAGGGGAGAGCAGACACCTAACAGTTGTGCCCACTCACCCTCTAATTACTCAGTGACACACGGCTGCACTGAAAGACAAACCACAGAGATGGCTGCTCTGTTTACAAGCTTAAGATACATCAAGGCTTAAAAAGCTGATAGCTGTTACAGGTTTGAGGCACAAACACCAAAACCACTTTTTTTCATCTTGGCAGATCAAATAACGAGTGCACTTACATGATTAAGATCCGATAAACCCGATAAAGAAAGAGGAATTTTAGCTCAGTAATCATTTTTCAGTGCATGTACCCTCTTACCTGGATTCCCTTCACATTTCTCAGTCTGCGCATGTGCAAAAGCTGAAGTTGCGGCATTATTCCCTGAATGAAAATTTTAGCTCAAAGATCCTCCCTACTATGTTTCACTTGGAAATAGATCATGATACAGAAAGAAAATGTTATTTCTGCTTCATGTTAACATTAAGAATGGTTTCCTTCCTCCAAGCATTTGCACAATATTGCAGACACTATATGGACAAAAGTATTGGGACACACCTCTTAATCATTGAATTTAGGTATTTCATTTAGTCCCATTGCCACAGGTGTATAAAATCAAACACCTAGCCATGCAGTCTACCCTTACAAACATGTGTGAAAGAATGGGTTGTTCTAAAGAGCTCTTTAAATTCAAGCATGGTACTGTAATAGGGTGCCACTGCTGCAACAAGTCAGTTCGCAAAATTTCTTTTCTCCTAGATATTCCATGACTGTGAGCAACATTACCGAAAAGTGGAAATGTTTCGGAACCACAGCAACTCGGACACAAAGTGCAGACCACTGACTGCTGAGGCGCACGCTGCATTAAAGTCACCAACGCTCTGATGACTCAATAACTGCAGAGGTCCAAGCCTCCTTTTGGCATTAACATCCGCACAAAAACTGTGCGTTTGGAGCTTCATAGCAGAGTTTTCCATGGCTGAGCAGCTGCATGCAAGCCTTGCATCACCAAGCACAATGCCAAGCGTTGGAGGGAGTGTTGTAAAACACACCACCACTGGACTCTGGAACAGCGGAAGCGTATTCTGTGGAGTGGATCATGCTTCTCCATCTGGCAGTCTGATGGATGAGCTTGGGTTTGCTGAATGCCAGGAGAACACTGCCTGCCTGATTGCATTGTGCCAGCTGTAAAGTTTGGTGGAGGAGGTATAATGCTATGGGGTTGTTTTTCAGGGGTTGGCCTTGGCCCCTTAGTACCAGTGAAGGGATATCTTAATGCTTCAGCACAACAAGACATTTTGGACAATTTTATGCTTCCAACTTTGTGGAAACAGTTTGGGGAAGGCCATTTTCTGTTCCAGCATGACTGTACCAAGCGCAGAAAATTAGCTCCATAAGGGCATGGTTGGGCGAGCTTGGTGTGGAAGAACTTGACTGGCCCACATAGAGCCCTCACCTCAACCCCATCAAACACTTTTGGGATGAACTAGAATGGAGATTGTAAGCCAGGCCCTCATGTCCAAAATGGGTGTCGGAGCTCACAAATACTCTTCTGGATGAATGGGCAAAAATTCCCAGACGCACTCCAAAATCTTGTAGAAAGCTTCCCAAAGGAAGTGCCTATGGCTATAGAATGGGATGTCATGAAAGCTCCTGTAGGTGATGTGTAGGTGACCCAATGCTTCTGTCCATATAGCGTACAAAACTCTTATATATTCAACATATGCAAGGCTATTCTTCTGCATGACAGGCTGTCACTGTTATTTGAGAATCAACAGACAGCGAGAATAGCTGGTGATCAATTCACTTTGGTCTGCCAGGACACATCTTGCCTGTGCTTCTGTGTGCATGGGAGTGAGGCAGAAAAGGAGAGAAAAGTTTTCTTTCCTCTGAGGGGGTAATGACAGTGTTTTCCATTGGCAGATGTGTTTTCTCCACTAACTGGGAGACCCTATAATCTTCAGGAAAAGAGACTCAAACACCAGCAGCTCATGCATTTTACTGTGTTTCTGCAGTTGTAGCAGACTCCTGGTACTTAGGGCTGGGGGTTCTCCGCTCAGCATTTAAAACCCTCCTTACTCAGAGTTCATGTTCCACAAACCAAACCACATGTGTCCGCTACCTACACACACACTCCAAGTGTGAGTGAAACCACAGTTGATCCACAGTTAAACACAGGCATTAGCTCATGGTCCACAGTAACTGCTCTGAAAGACCTGACTGGCCAAGGCCCTGTAAGAATCTCTCCACCACTTGGTAGCTCAACCTATCATTATAGTACTGTTACAACAGCAGTCAGGGGCTTCCTTTATGTCTCCCATGAGAAACACGCTTCACGCAAAGGAATTCATTATATTTTCCTTTAAGCAAAGAAGGAGGAAAAACTGTGATGAAGTCAGTATTGGTCAGTATTTTTTTTAAAGCCTCCTACAGAGCGAGAGCGAGAAACTGAAATACAAAAGATGCTCTGTATTTCACCTCAGTTTAATTAAAGATTTGTGTCAGTAAATCTGACCTTGTTCCAAATCAAAAAATAGAAGAAGTGTTATTCCCATCCATCCGGAAAAATGACTGTGCTTTTTTAATAAAGTGTTTGTCAGTGAGGCAAGAGAGACGAAAGCCGTGTATAGTGGGAGAGGCTTCACTGAAGAGCCTTTATCATACCTCTATCACAACCAAGCATTATAGTTGTATTTGTGCACTTAATTTTATTATCATTATCTGACAAACATAAAAAACACAGACATGACACGAGAACATCAAATAAAGCACTGATTGATTTAAACAAGGCTTTAGGCTTTACTGCATGAAAACACACACATATACGGCTTGACTGCAGCTAGCTTGAAGTTCATATGCATAGCAGCATGAAGTCAGTGGCTCACATCTCTTAAGTTATTTTGTCATGGGACTACATATGCTAACCATTGGCCAACAAGCACATCTGCATGCTAATCGGAACAGGCCATCAGTGCACGCCAGTCTTAGAGTCGTGCTCAAAAAGATTCTGGTGCGCTTGGTCAAATGACATGTTTGTTGATTTTCTAAAATCTTGTGTACATTACATAAAAAACTGTGCACTAAAATTTCATATTGTAGCCTGCATCCACAAAACCTTTCATTTTAACGGTGTTTAAAATTTGCATATGACTATACAAAAATGTTCATTGCAAAACAGGCCAAGCGCTGTACTTGTGACTAAAATCACAGTCTCACAAAATAAAGCAAATAGTGAGTGTTTTTCTTGGCACAAATGAAGAGAGTTTACCTCATTCTCGTTAAAGTTGAGCTACAGTATTATATAACATTGTATCAGTGACCGGAAATGTGAAAATAGTTTGGCAGCGTAAGTACGACTGACATTATATAAACAGCTTCGTGAAAACCAATTTCTTCTCTTCACAAGTCTTGTGATCATAAACTCTGAAGACATGAGAGGGAGCTCTGTGAAAGCACAAGAGAGATGATATAAGCTGACAGCCTGATGAACATTTTTAAACTGATCCTGGTTGTGAACTAATGCTGAGGGCAGCTGATCTGTGGTCAGTTTCCTAGATATTTGCAGATATTATTAAAGCCTCAAAATGCCTGTCGGGATGAGGCAACAGACAGAGATGAGAATAAATTGTGGAGATCAATCTCTGTGGTCTTACCAGATCACGTATGGGCACGCATGTATTTGTCATTTTCCAGCAAAGTGACAGGAGTGGTAATGCTGGCCTCAGACAAACCACTTTACCTCTATCTATCCAGTTTTTCTCTCTCCAACTGTTTTTATTGGGTAAGCCTTTCTAAATCTCTGACCATCAGTAGTAATGTTTCCAAATTCCTTTTGTTCTTAACACTGACTGGATGGAGCCTTAATATATCCATGCTGGCTTCACTCCCAGAATTACAGAGTTGTTGAAAAGCAAAAGTACTGAATGCTCCCAGCGCTTCTCTCTGCAGGGTTCTTAACACAGCCTGGGGTCAGCTCAGTCAGCCTTCTGTCCAGTGAGAACAACAAAATTACTGCTGATCCTGGTTCAAGGGCTTAGAAACTGTTCAACACAAGATCTGCTAACTCTCAAGCTCAAGGTTACAACTGGTTCATAGAAGAACCAATTATAGTTTTCAAATGGACCTTTCAATGGATAGAACCCTTTTTATACATTTACCCCACCTCTACGTCCTGGAGTGCAGTGTTTATTAAAGGGGATTTTAATAAAGTATTTTTAGTCAAAACTATCATCACTTAACAAAACTAGGCATCTAGGCACATCCTATCGTAGTTAAAGGGTTATCATGGAAAAGTGATAAAGGTGATAGGCTTCCCATCTCCCCTTGCAATTAAAAGCCCAGATCTTACCCAGATCCTTTCTTGCATTTTACCTGAGGTAAACTTCTGGCTTTACGTGGTTTTATGTGCCAAAAATGGCCATAATTATTTTATATAATACATATTTACATATAATTATTAAGCCCCTCCCATCTCCCCTTCCAGTTAAGGCCTGCATTCTACTTTTTCTTGAGGTCAGCTTTTAACCTATTTGTGGTTTTAAGTGGCCATTAATTTAAAGAGATTTACCAATCTCTTTAATATGAGTGGACGGAGCTAAACCTCTTTAGGCTAAACAGGTGTATATATGCAAATGAACTTGGTTCTCATGACATCAAAAACAACTTTTTGAATTGTTTCAAAAAAGTTGTTGTTTTTACAGTATAGATTCCACATATGGACTGAGCAGTGAATTTCACATTTTGAACTTATTCTTTACATTCGCATATGGAGCCATATGAGAGAGAAGCAGCTTTCCATGGGTTAGAGAAATGCTGCACATCATCACTCTGTATCTACCAGCAGCTTTCCTTTAAAATCCCTAAGAGCAGGGTCTTCATGTTATCCTTCCTCAGGAGCCCATCATTCACCTCCATTCATGGGCCCACATTCTTTTTATTTTCCTAAAAATAAGCTCCTTGGGCAGTCGTGGGCTGGAGGTTAGGGATCCAGCCTCGTGACCGGAAGGTCGCCGGTTCGATCCCCAGAGCCGGCAGCACATGACTGAGGTGTCCTTGAGCAAGACACCTAACTCCCAACTGCTCCCCGGGCGCTGCGGATTGGGCTGCCCACCGCTCCGGGAAAGTGTGCTCACTGCCCCCTAGTGTGTGTGGTGTTTCACTTCATGGATGGGTTAAATGCGGAGGTGAAATTTCCCCATTGTGGGACTAATAACGGCCTCTTAATCTGAAAGCTTAGGGAAAAAATTCGGAATTGATACACCTATATATATATGTGTGTGTGTGTCATGCTATTATATTATTGCATAATATATTCTTTTTGCAACATAACAATATTTATATGGCATTAAATGCTTTGACAGTTTAATCCAGACACCTGAAGCAAGTGTTAGATTTACACTGACTACTGGCTGCATGAATTTGATCAAAGAGTGAGAAATCACACGATGGATCTCAGACTGATCGCTGTATGATTGGGTTGCAAATGTTGGTAATGACTTCTGCACTTTTCATCAAAGTGCCACAAAAAGTGAGCCAGCCTAAACTGCTGGCAGCATCAGACTTTGCATTCTGTCTCTGTGATGTTAAAGCCTGAAGCTGAAGATAGGAAGTGCCATCTGCAAACACTCATTGACATGGCAGGCACCCAGATCAGGCCCACACCAGGACACCCATACAAACAATTTCAGCTGACATCATTAAAAACAGTCCTCATCACCTAGCAACAGGGCTCCACTAGACTTATCTGGTGGCTGTTCACGGTTAAACAAAATGTCAAGACTTAACTGATCTGGAACGCAGCTCATTACATAGAACACTATTAGGGATACACAATGTATCAGTAGCCAATACCATTCTTTTGGAAATGGGAAATGGAGTTATTCATCATATTATATAAGATATATAACTGGGAAAACGCAATTATTATTATTTTGATTTTGGAACTACAGCTGACAAATTGGTACATTTGTGTATGCACACGCATGAGGGTTACTGTAGATTTATATAGAATTTTTTATAGTATAATTTTATTTAGGCTTTCAATTTGTTTAGTTTTAGGTACTGTTAAAGTTTTAACTTCCATATGTGATATTCATTTGTATGTAAAAATGTAACGAGTTTTTATGCTCACGGCACTGCATTTGTACTGTAGTGTGAACTTGTTTTAAAATGCAAAATTAGTACACTCATGAGTTACTGGAATTTTTATTGGCCCCAAATCTTATGGCTGGACCAGAAATTCCATGTGGGCACATCCCTGATTCTTATGGATATCCTAGGAATATGTCAGCCAATGAGTTTACTGGCCTTATACAAACATAAAATAAGGAGAACCTTGCGGTAAAAATGATCCCAAGGTAACTTCAATTGCCGCCTGTAATCTCAGTATCGCCTCTATCTTAAAAAAATATGGCTCAAGTTCACTATTTTGAGCCAATATAAGGGCTCATTGGATTGCTGGCAATCCCATAATCCCCTAAAACTAAATAACCTTCCACCAGCCACGCTCCCCACCCTGTCCTGATAGCTACAAAGGAACATGCTGGCTTGCCAGATCAATTTTCCAGATGAAATCTAATCTGTCATTGGAGACTAGGAGTTGTCATGGCAGTATTTTAAACAGGAACAGCCTGGTACAGATGCTAATGAGCTCACTGGCATCTCTGAGTCAAAGATATTAATGTGACATATCTAGGGCATGGATCTGTGCAGAGTGGGTTAGTTTGGTTAAGCAAGGCTTGTGCAGGCAGGTAATGGTGGAAAACAGTTCGATGTATTCTACAAAAAATGGGAAAATATAATCAAAGACCCCTCAGGGTGGTAAAGGATTTTGAAAAACTTCAAGGAATGTCAGGTACTGTGCCAGGTAGAGGTATATCTATTGTGTGTGAATTGAAACAGTAGACTTTAGATGGTGACATGGTTGGATTTTAGATGGCAACAAGGTGCCCAAAGAGCCGTTTATTAATAATAGAGCTTTTATTAATAAACAATAGCATGGAAAGAGATACATATAAGGTAGTTTTCCCATCTCTCAAATCTGAGTTCTTTGCCTTGAGCTGTATGTACTGCTATTACAAAGCAAATGTTTGTTTGCCTGTTAAAGAATTGTGACTCTCCTTCCTCCCCTTTTCTACTATTTAATCCTTTTCCCCTCCCCTATATGTTTAAAAGCAGCTCCCAGCTTGGTCAGGTGTGTGTTGGTGTTACCATGGAGCTCCCTGCACTTGTCTTGGTGATCTTACTCCTTGCGTGTGGACTTTTCCCTTCAATGGAAGGTAGCGATGGAGTCATGGAGTTCGACAGCAGTGATGAAGGCCCCGAATCTGGGTTCCTTTCTGCCTCACGCACCCGTCGGGCCCCTGAGGACCCTCCTCAGGACAAGTGCTCCTACACCTTCATCGTTCCCCAGCAGAAGGTCACGGGGGCCATCTGTGTCAACTCAAAGGAGCCTGAGGCAGTTCTGGAGAATCGGGTGAACAAGCAGGAGCTGGAACTTCTCAATGCTGAGCTCCATAAGCAAAAGAGGCAGATTGAGACTTTGCAGCAGCTTGTAGAGGTCGATGGTGGCATTGTCAATGAGGTGAAACTATTGCGCAAAGAGTCGCGTAACATGAACTCTCGTGTGACACAACTCTACATGCAGCTACTGCATGAGATCATCCGTAAACGCGACAATGCGCTGGAGCTGTCTCAGTTGGAGAACAAGATTCTTAACCAGACCTCAGAGATGCTGCAGCTCACCAACCGCTACAAGGATCTGGAGCATAAGTATCAGTATTTGGCCTCGCTGGCCAACAACCAGTCAGCCGTCATCGCTCTACTCGAGGCACAATGTCAGAGGGGACCCCCAGTGGTGGCACCAAGGCCGCTCCCCCAGCCCCCGCCACAACCTCAGCCTAGACCCTCTCCACCCATCAGCAAGCCATATCAGCCACCTACTTATAGTCGCAACAACCAGATCACCAATGAGATTCAGAGCGATCAAAATCCCAAAGGGCCACCACCTCCACTACCCACAATGTCAAGTGGCACTCAAAGCCCTTTCACTACTGACAAGCCCTCAGGTGAGTCTCTGCTCTTAGTTACTACAAACTTCCTACTGGAATCTGTTTAGTATACAATAACTGAATATTCAGTTCTTAAACTTCTTCACTTGCCGTACGCTTTGTAGTATCTCATCTTGATCTGATTTGGCTTATGGATCCATGAAAAAAAACTGTCTGTAATTATTGATAATTAACAGCAAATGACATCAGCAAAATAATCTTTACTAATACTTTGCATTAAGATGCCAAAATATCCAGTGACTAAATAAATTATGCACAACACAGTTTATAAGCAATTGGACAGAGACACGTATTTTTGTTCCTTCGGCTTTGTGCTCCAGCACAGTGAATTTAAAATGAATTTCTCATAATAGCGTTAAAGTCCAGAAGCTTTAATTCAAAGTTATACCTCAAGAGCAGAGATGATAACTTACAGGCCTTTGATAAAGTCTTGTGGACAGATGAAATGCATCTCCCATCTCATCTGTGAACATTAGCATGCACCCCTGCCAGTGGAGGTCTCTCTGTTGTCTTTATTGATGTGACTGCATATAAGAGCAGCTGGATGAGTTCAGAATGTACAGAAGAAGTTTACCTGCTCAGATATTATTAATCTTCATTGTGCATGTATTTTACACAAAGAAGACATGACAAAAGGCAAAAATCTCTTGAAAAAAGCAGCAACCAAACACTGCTGCTCTACAGACATGGCAAAGGGTTAAGGTTGCTCGAGGTCACTTAATAAAGGGAAATATTCACAAATTAAACTGATACTCTGCATGTTAACTTCAGAGCCATTGTTTCATTTCAGATTCGATGTGCTGAAATACAGTCAAAACAGCAAAAATACACTGCTGTCCAATAACTAAATAGCAGATGTCTCATTAGGCCTGTCACAACTGTGAAATTAATGCAGATGATTAACTGCCACCTGAATCGTTTTATTCGTTCATTACTACTAAAGCAGGCCCGAATTAGTAGTCTTGCAGGGCCCAAATGCCCAAGGACAACTAATTAACCTTCTGCTACTTACCCTCAAACTTCTCTCTCCCCTGTTAATGTCCAGAGAACAACAACAGCGAAAGCTATTGTTAGTTAATGGAGCTGTTTTTCCCCCTGCAAGAGGTAAAGTTTAGTTTTACCAGTTACGTTCTCTGCACAAATGACACTCCCAATGCTTTATTGTAGTTTTTTGGGGCCTTTTCAGCTATGCTAACATATATCCATAGGCTTGCTGTCCATCAGACAATGTTGACAAGCGCACTTTGAGCTCTGCTTTAAAGAGGAGTTGGACTGCTTTAGAAATGTCACACTGTGTTGGTTTCCGCTCCCACCCACATTTAGCCCAAAATGTTTCTTGGTTGCCCCCAGGCAGTCTAAGTGCAAGATTAAATCTGCAGAGACTATGAAATCAGCTGATTAGCTTTGCTGTTTCCTAGCTGTCAACACATAGTTGCTCCCAAACGACCACAGACACAGTTTGAACACAAATAAACAAACATTACTCACTGCTGCCCTCGAAACACATCACAGCACCAGCCTCCGTAAATGTGTTTTCTGTGACCACATCCGATTGTGAAAACTGTTGAAAACAATTGCAATCACCTCAAAGAATTGTGATCAGGCGTTTACTTAAGAATACCTCTAAGACTGCAGCATAACACTAATTAATACATGGTATTTGGTATGTGGTATACCCTCTTCTAGCTTCTAAAAATCCCCTCTTTAAATGTGCATCTGAAAGTATGCTGTGCATTACCCACACAATTGGCTATCATTAATCACCACTCCTCTGCCACAGCCTATTCATTCTTTCCAACACTCTTGGTAGAAACACGGTCTCCCACACACCCTCACTGAAAAGAGAGCTTTAGCTTCACAATAAAATGACTGTTGAAGTATTTGCTTTGAAATGGACATCATGTGCTCTGGTCAAGTGATGGGCATCCCAAACAAAGCGTATTCAGAAGCACAGCTCTAGTTTGTGTGGACTCCACTTCGTGGGAGGTTGCATCTAGATTAAAGATGGATGGAAAGCCTTTGTGCTTATTGAGAAGTCAAGCTTACCAAATCTTCGCTTGATAAAATATAGCTCCATGTCAGCTAAAGCTTAAGTAAGTGGAAGACCCCTCTAAGGGGCTGATGGGGGATTCATTTGAATGACAATTAGCCATAAGTCCTCATGAGGACTGCATGGTTGTGCAAAATAGTGAGAAAGTAAGGGTGTTACAATAGGATCAGTAATGCAGACGTACTCTTTCTAAAGTCTAATTCTAAGGATTAGAATTATTCCTTAACTACAACTAAACAATAGGCAGAAAATGGAGAAGGTTTTCCTTCCTCTCCCTGGGCAGCTAATACTTACAGGTCTGCAAAATTTGCCAAGGACTGCTGGACGCTGTGTACCACAGGCGGCTATAAACTGAGCAGAGTAGTTTCCTGGCCAGGTCCACCTGCGTCTGACACCCAAAGGTTAGAAAAACGTGATGGAATGACTGAACAAGAAGCAAGCTCTAACAAAGAGGCTACAGAAAGAGAAAAAGGTGGGGACAGACTGGTTTTTGGCTTGGAGAGACTGAAGGAGATGAAGTCAGGTAGGTGTGAAAGAGGTGGTTAAGAAAAACAAGAAGTCTTAGGAAGAGTGGAAGAAGTTAAGAGAGTCTCCTAGACGGGAAATAGGGGTATAACAATGCTTTGAGGCACTGTGATACTGCAATGCAAAAGTGTGACAATGTGCAATAGTGGAGATCATGGAGAACTGACATTCTGTTGATTACTCCAACTGTATTTGTGTAGCTGTGATTGAACACCAACATTTTAGCACCAATCAACAAGTCACTCCAGCACCCGCCACCTCCCAGCTTTAGTGTTGCTAGCAAGTAATCACTTGTTTCCATTTGAATTGTGTTCAAAATTATGTGAGAATATTGAATTGTAAATCAAATAAAATCGTGGGCTGAGTATATGGCTGAGTTATACTGACAGCAGCCACGGGTCAATCAGACACTTTGAGTTTCATCTGAGGCAATCAAATTCTGAGCATGAGAGAGTGAGAGGCAGTCAAAGACAAACAGCCTGCTGAAAGACCTGTGGATGCCTGGACGGCTGATGTGTCGCTCTGCTTCTTTCTGCTCCTGTCTCTCAACAAAAGTTCCCTTGATCTGATTCTTATTTTCAACCGCAGTATGTAACCTCCTCTGTTTCTGAGCCCATGCCAGCTCAGCATTGCAGGCTTGCTTCTCCAGTGCGTTTTCTTTTTCCCCTCCGTCATTGAACGTTCACTTTTATTGCTTTTGAAATCTGAACTGTTTCATTTTGCTTATACCTTTTGCAACAGATACTGTCCCAAAGCAGCAACAGCAGGAAAACATATGCAGCTTAACAATGAGAAACACATACTCATGCACGCTAGAAGTTATGTACATGTTGGCCTGTTTCACACATATTATTAATGCATGATGTGAGTGGCTTGGGATATCTGCATTTCATATACATGCCTATGTTAACAGATCAGAGCATCCACAAAGGCTGCACAAATAGTGTGTCCCAGCAGCGGCACGGCATCTAGAAAACAGATGTCAAACTTTGAAAACCACTAAAAATGAAACAAGAACACAAGTCTGCAAACAAATCCAGGTTAAACATGTCGTGCTACATAAAATGAATGCTTAATCACAGGCTGCGAGCGGCAGAGCATGATGCGGTGAGAGGAGACAACACATTTATGAGGAACGCCTAGTTTCTACTGTCGACGGCTTGCATCCCGTCAGTTTGCCATTCTACCTCACTACACATCCATGAAATAGAGGAGAAGAAAGATCTTTACAGGAAAAAAGTGGGAGAGAAACTGCCAGGGTGCAAGTAAACAGATACAACCAAGCTGCCCAACATCAGATTAGTATAACGTTATTTAGACTCCATCCATCCATCCATCCATCCATCCATCCATCCATCCATCCATCCATCCATCCATCCATCCATTTTCTAAGCCGCTTCTCCCTCAGGGTCACAGGGGGGTGCTGGAGCCTATCCCAGCGGTTGTCGGGCGGAAGGCAGGATACACCCTGGACAGGTCGCCAGTCCATCGCAGGTTATTTAGACTACTGATGTTAAACGTGGAACATAACCTGCTGTACATGCTACTAAATCAGTTTCCCAAAGCCACAGCTGGACTGCTCTATCAGTATGGCAGTTGTTTTTTGATAGGTCCATGGTTCGTTTAGATTCTGACTAGAGGTTTTGTGATGCGATGCAATACTACATTTTGATGATCACATGCTGTTAGGAGACAGTGTAACAATTGCCTCAAAGCATTTGAAAAATATTCATAACTACTAATAAAATATCAATGCAAGAAGAAAAATACGGAAAGTCTGACAAAGGGAGCAAAAAATGAACAGATATTTATGAGTAGGAGACAGCAGTGTCATAATGCGTCCTGATATTGCACGATATGATGTTGCACAAACTGTGCCATTGTGTACTGGCTGAAATTGGACAGCTACAGAGACACTGGAAAGATATTTTTCTGTTCTCAGTGTTGCCTCAACTACCTTATGTGGGTATATCACCGCTGCTGCTGCGTCGGTTTGTCCGGTTTGTGGTAGCTTGTTAGTCCATTCACAGGTGGATGGATTTCGTAACTCAAGCCTTATCCCACACAGAAAACACATCAAATATTTCTTCTGGCAATTGTGGAAGATAAAACACGTTTTCATGTTTTCTGTGTATATTAACTCATGATTCGGAATCTTTACTGATATATTAATATTGGTCCAAAGAAGAATCGACTCTGAGAACAGCTCATACAGAACAAAAGCACAAACAGAACAATAAACCCATGAGGAGGTCACCACTAACCACACACTTCACACTACTGGTGACCCCCCGATCCCCCATGCACAAACACCCCCGATACAGAATAACACACATCACACATCTTTTAACTAACAGACGACAATATAAATTACATAAACAGCTTTTTTTTCTTTTAACTGGGTCAAACGTGTCCCATACTGTGCATGCTGTCATGGCCATCACTACAATATATACCTTATTTGCAGTTACACATGACACACGCCAGCCTCCACCCTCCCACCCATAAGTATTTATGAAACGCCTTCATAAAAGCACTGATCCACGAAGCAATGCCCATTCCGTCTTGTACCAAATATATCTGTAAGAACACGTTTATCAAATGAATTATTATTTTAACCACTAGCTGGAAAAAAATGTGACGACTATGCTTTTTTTGCCCTCCTAATGACTTGTCTTTGGCAAGCGCCTGCATTGAGGTAGCTACCCCCCCTCACTGTAAAAGCTACTAAGACCACTTAGACTCATGCAAGGAGAGAGTTTAAAATGCTGACACACAGATGTCTAAGAGTGAAACTAAGCAGGGCTCCAAGATAATAAGCCAGCTAACTCAGAATGGCCTGCACCCAGTTAGCTTGATGAATACAGTCCCTAAAAGCACAGTAGGCTCCAACACTTCACATTAGAAAATCAACAGAACACATTTCCCAAGAAACTTAATTTAATAATGTAATGATGATCATAAGACACTGATCATACGCCTGTAAAACTACTGTTTAAAACTATGCCACAAAAACAACAGCTTATTTATAGATTCAGTATAGTTCCCTCAGGCCCTATATGCACAAAGACGGAAAGTTGACGTATTAAGACAGTGACTTAGTGGAAACAACAGTAATATGAGTAATGAGTGGTGTTTAGGGTATTTCCATAAGAAGAGGTATTGGAATGTTGTATCATGTCCAAATTTGCTTGAGGAGAGAGGTTACTGGGTTGAGTTACTAAGGGTCATCAAAGCATTATGCACTCTCAGAAAAAAAGGTTCTCAACTGTCACTGGGGTGGTACCCTCAAAGGTACATCTCAGTACCTTTAACCAGGGAACATAACTGCACCATAATCCATTGAAAAAATATTTTCTAAGACTCCACAAAACCCGTCTCATCTCCAGGCTTTTTGCTTTACTGTTCTGTTTTAAAACATTGTTATGAAAAGCTACAAATACTTTCCACCTGGGAAAAACTTATTGAAGGTACACAATTAGACCTTAAAACCACTGTTACATCTTTTAGGGTCCCTTTACATTGATAGTAACCTGAATGTTAGTAAGTGGAATTCTGTGAAGCTGCTTTGTGACAATATTAGCTGTAAAAAGAGCTATAAAAATGAATTTGATTTGATTTGAATGAATGAAAAATGTACCTGCATGGCACCTTTATTTTCAGCAGGGTGAATGGAAAAGCCAGCCAGACTGAGTGGTTAGACCACCACTACCTCAACTCAGCTTAAAGCTAACATCAAATGGAAAGTGTAACACATTTCCTTTTTGCACCATCATATAAAGGACTCTGAATCTGAATCTGAATATTTCTGAATAAAGCACTGAGGGTCTCTGAGCTAGCTGAGCATTTCACTTGATGACAGGTGGGGTGGAAGGAGGGAGAGGCGAAACATGATGTTAGATATTATTTTTACCTGCATGCCTGCTGGTGCATGGTGATGTAAAACATGGCATTTTCAAAGAGAGTAAAAATCAAAACAAACAAACAAAAATGTCTTTTAAATGGTACAGTATGATAACTTAATACTATTTGAATTTTAATGTAAGTTAAAGAGACTTTTCCGAGCAATTTTGGAAATTTTGTTTTATTTGGACAATAAATTCTATATATTTTTTGCTGAATATATATGATATGATTAATAGATAGAAAAGTTATATACAGGGAAACCAGGATTACTGTTAATTGATTATTAGTAGAATTTATATCTGAATTTATACTTTTATTAGGTCATCAGGCTTTTTGGTTTTCACACTCTTTAAATGTGCTTATAGGCTATGGACCTTGGATGGAGATTTTAATGATTTCAAGGGACCCGCATGTCACGTTTGAGATATAACACTACATTGGGTTCTGGTTTGCTCATTGTAAACGAATGCCAAGAGCATATCTTTCAATGACATGCCATAGAGCTACAGAGAAACAAGGAGTCTGCGTTAGACATACACCATTGGCAAAAACATCTACTCTAGAGCAGTGAGCTTTGATTGTGTTGGGGAGCCATTCTGAAGGCTAGGATTAAATCTTGGTCACCTCTTCTTCCTGTGCTTCTGCTTTAGAAAAATATAGAAGTTGGAGCCATTTTTGACACATCCTCATAAAAACCCTATGCTGCACCCAGGGAGCTCTGGAAGTACCTGCTAATCTAGTCGCTACTGATGCATTATTTAGCAATCAGGGCCCTCTTTGGCTTCCATGCCAGTGTTGTGCTTGGCCTTCAAACCACAGGCAATCTCCCAGGCCAGAAAAAGCAGCCAAAGTCAATGTAGGTTTGGTGCTGAGAGTTTTTCCAGCTGAGAAGAGGAACAAGGGCTCCTGTGACAGTAGATCACTAAGGGCAGCTCAGTGGAATTGGAGAGCACCTCTTACACTCCTGCAACAGTGATCCCACCGCAGAAATGTGGGCCTGAGGGGATCCCACAGCAAGTAGTGAGTCACAAAGTTGAGAACACATAAGGAGTGCAGAAGTAGAAACATTAGGTGTAAATGTTTAAAAGTTATAAAAAGAATTTTTGCATTAGGCTTTCATGCCAAGAGAAGATGCACTGTGGTGAGCTTGGAGTTTAAGGCTTCAATTGTTTTGCTGTCTAAACTCATTTTCTTTTAGGTCCTTGGAAGGACTGTCTAGAGGCTCTGGATGGCGGCCACATGAACAGTGGCATGTTCTTGGTAAGGCCTGAAAATACCAACAAGTTGATGCAGGTGTGGTGTGACCAAAGACAAGATCCTGGCGGCTGGACAGTCATCCAAAGACGCATGGACGGCTCAGTCAACTTCTTCAGGAACTGGGAGACTTATAAGGTGAGAGCAAAAAGGGAAGTACTATATCTCTCAGCCACACTGGTTTTACAGAATTCATGAGTTTATATCACTTTCACTCATCAGTGTTCTCTCACTACAGCACCCAGCAAGCAACCAAGTTAGCATTACTGTAACTTTCATCGATCAATGAACAAAGTCTTGTAGAAAGCAGGGATTCTATCTTTGTTCAGCACAAAGTGGACACCATCAACAAGTTTTTACCTTTTCAGCCAGATAAAAGAAGCAAAACTGTATCAACTCTCTAGACAACCAGCTTCCTTGCTAACGTTAGCCTGGTGTAATCCTCCTCAGACGAGTCATTTCTGTCATTTGATCCACCCATTCTGTCTATTGCAATGATGAGCTGAAGCCCTACAACTTTAGGGCAGCCAGGTACTCAGCCTTCTAGCAGTAATGTTAGCCATCTTCCTTCCTTCCTTCCTTCTGCACTGATGAGCTAACAAAAAAAAGAAAAATTGATTTTGCCCCTAAACATCTACCCTACAGCTGTTTTAGTTTTTCCAAAAGTTTGAATTTTTAAGTTTGAATTTTTTTGCATTTTGTACTTTTTGTTCCTTGTTGCACCGTCTTGTTCCTGGAGGAACGTCATTTCACTCAATTGTGTCCTTGTACATAGATGGAGTGACAAAGCCTCTTGACTTGACTTGAGTTCCTCCCACCTTCAACATACTTCAAGGGGTTTTCCTAGTCTTTAAGCCAGAAAATCTCACTCTAGAAACTACTGCAGCATGGCTACAAGTTTCAACTAAGCATGTTTACAACAAATGTAGAGATTTTTCATTTTGCCCAGTGTTTTTTTAAGTAGTATTATCTTCATGAACTTTCATAAGCACTTCAGCTCAATCAAAAACTTAACACTCAAATACTGAACCGATGACAAAGAAAAAACTGACTTAAATCATCTTTCATGTACCTTAAACTTAAGGGCTCAATGAGTATAAAGACTTTAAATTCATACTCTGATTGATGACAGCAGCTTGCTGGTATTATGACCTCAGTCAATGTCTCATGACCAATAGCTTCTGGCTATAATATCCTACAAGAGCCGGGCCAGAGATTACGCAGTGTGCAGTCTTCAAACTGAATGAAGGCTTAATGGAGAACATATGCTGGGCACAAAGCATCAAATGAGACACGAATGACTCAATGCAAATGGCAAACCTATTCTTAAGTACATTACAATGATTAATGCATAGAAAGGGAAGATTTGTTAAAAGCTCTTTGATATGGAAGGACCAGGAAGTCTCTTGGAAAAGCACTAACCCTAACATTAGGATGACAATGACTGTTTAGTAGAATTTGTATTTGTGATTTAGACAATTTTCAAGAGCTTTTTCTGAATACTTTCCAAGTTCAAAACAAACCAGGTCTTAGTAATTGCCAATGCACCCCTAAACACACGGGAAACAGAAAGTGTACAGCGGCCGGAGAGAGTTTTCCACTGATGCAAAGCATTTGTTTTCTAAAGAAAACCACATCAGAGAGTGAGAGAAAGGTTGAATGTCTACAATGCATCTTGAATCACGCCATCTTTACAGAAACACAGATAATATATATTATCTGTGTATATAATATATATATATATATCTCAAGACATTAAAAGTGTTCATTAGAAACAGTGTACTTGCCTATAACATCATTTTGCTGCTTCTTTTATTGACACCATTAAAAACCAATACATTATGTTGAACTTTATGTGAGATTTATGCCTCTTTCTCTTTCTAACAGCAAGGCTTTGGGAACATTGATGGAGAGTACTGGCTAGGGCTGGAGAACATTTACTGGTTGACTAGCCAGGGCAACTACAAGCTACTGGTGACCTTGGAGGACTGGTCTGGGCGCAAAACATTTGCTGAATATGCCAGCTTCAGACTGGAACCTGAGGCTGACTTCTACAAGCTAAGAGTGGGTCATTACCATGGCAATGCGGGTGACTCACTCACCTGGCATAATGGCAAACAGTTCACCACACTGGACAGAGATCATGATGCATACACAGGTAGGTAATAAATAATATAGCACTGAGCAAAAAGTGAAAGACCACCAGGGCCTTTGATTATTTAACTTTGTCAAAATGGTCATTATGTTAATTCACTTTACAGTGTCAGAAAAAAGGTGAATATACACTGCTCAAAAAAATAAAGGAAACACTTAAACAACACAATATAACTAAGTAAAGTAAATGTGAAATCAAACTGTCCACTTAGGAAGCAACACTGATTGACAATCAATTTCACAGCTGTTGTGCAAATGGAATAAACAACAGGTGGAAATTACTCGCGATTAGCAGTGGGGACCACAGACCACTTCTCAGTACCTTGCTGCTTTCTGGCTGATGTTTTG
The DNA here is from genome assembly GCF_015220715.1 of Pygocentrus nattereri. Lineage (NCBI taxonomy): Eukaryota > Metazoa > Chordata > Actinopteri > Characiformes > Serrasalmidae > Pygocentrus > Pygocentrus nattereri. The sequence goes on from NC_051239.1 coordinate 20,228,632, forward strand.
GTCACTTTTGAATGTTGGTGCTGCTTTCACACTCGTGGTAGCAGGAGACGGACTCTACAACCCACACAAGTGGCTCAGGTAGTGCAGCTCATCCAGGATGGTACATCAATGTGAGCTGTGGCAAGAAGGTTTGCTGTGTCTGTCAGCGTAGTGTCCAGAGGCTGGAGGCGCCACCAGGAGACAGGCCAGTACACCAGGAGATGTGGAGGAGGCCGTAGGAGGGCAACAACCCAGCAGCAGGACCGCAACCTCTGCCTTTGTGCAAGGAGGAACAGGAGGAGCTGCCAGAGCCCTGCAAAAGGACCTCCAGCAGGCCACGAATGTGCATGTGTCTGCACAAATGGTTAGACACCGACTCCATGAGGATGGTATGAGGGCCCGACGTCCACAGATGGGGGTTGTGCTCACAGCCCAACACCGTGCAGGTCGCTTGGCATTTGCCAGAGAACACCAGGATTGGCAAATTCCCCACTGGCGCCCTGTGACCTTCACAGATGAAAGCAGGTTCACACTGAGCACATGTGACAGACGTGACAGAGTCTGGAGACGCAGTGGAGAGCGATCTGCTGCCTGCAACATCCTTCAGCATGACCGGTTTGGCAGTGGGTCAGTAATGGTGTGGGGTGGCATTTCTTTGGAGGGCCGCACAGCCTCCATGTGCTCGCCAGAGGTAGCCTGACTGCCATTAGGTACCGAGATGAGATCTTCAGACCCCTTGTGAGACCATATGCTGGTGTGGTTGGCCCTGGGTTCCTCCTAATGCAGGACAATGCTGGACCTCATGTGGCTGGAGTGTGTCAGCAGTTCCTGCAAGATGAAGGCATTGAAGCTATGGACTGGCCCGCCTGTTCCCCAGACCTGAATCTGATTGAGCACATCTGGGACATCATGTCTCGCTCCATCCACCAACGCCACGTTGCACCACAGACCGTCCAGGAGTTGGCGGATGCTTTAGTCCAGGTCTGGGAGGAGATCCCTCAGGAGACCATCCGCCACCTCATCAGGAGCTGCCCAGGCGTTGTAGGGAGGTCATACAGGCACGTGGAGGCCACATACAATACTGAGCCTCATTTTGACTTGTTTTAAGGACATTACGTCAAAGTTGGATCAGCCTGTCGTGTGTTTTTCCACTTTAATTTTGTGTGTGACTCCAAATCCAGGCCTCCATTGGTTAATAAATCTGATTTCCATTGATGATGTTTGTGATTTTGTTGTCAGCACATTCAACTTTGTACAGAACAAAGTCTTCAATGAGAATATCATTCATTCAGATCTAGGATGTGTTATTTGAGTGTTCCCTTTATTTTTTTGAGCAGTGTATAATTAACACAAAATTACACAAAAACATAGAACATTAAGTGAATGTCAGTTTAACCAGTATTTAATTTGTTTCCTGCGTACTTTTTGGCACCCAACTGCCACTTAAATTCTTATATCCCTCCAATCTTTAAACCAACAAGTTACAGCTGTGTCCTCCAAAAAAGTATTCTAAGTGGCATCACTGTTACCTTTCAACAAGACACAAATAAACCCAAACATGCCTTAGCTGTTTCTTTGTCATGTGCATCTAAAATAGCTTAACGAGATATTTGTAAGGATATTAGATATCAAAGGTGGAAAGGTGAAAGGGAAGGGGAAATTTAAAGGAAAATGATTGAAAAAATTTTTTTCCCAGAAATAAATTTAAAGATTTATGAAAAAATACAGAGAAAATTAGACTCCTAACAACTGCGTGAGACATGGTAGACAACCAAAACTGTCATCATCAATTAAACAGTACTTAAAGCTTTCATCTTTGAGAGGGGAAAAAAATCAAGCTTCACATTTTTGCTTCAGATCTGAAATAATTCATTGGGTCTTCATGTCCAGTGCAAGAAGACAACTCTCTATTATAGGTCTGAAAGGACGTGTAGCTGTCAAGAAGTCACCATTGAACATCCGAGATATGGAGTAAGGGTACAGACTGATGAGTCTATACATTTTAAAGCTTTTAAAGCTTTTTTAAAGTTAATAAATGAAAGGATGGTCTCTCTGACTTCTGCACAGTACCAAAGGTCTTATGAAAGCATTTTAGTGTCTGAAGAGAAACTAGAGACAATCACAAGGTGTAATCTAAACAAGTAAAGGTGTCTTAGTTTCATGAGACCTTAAGGACCAGCAGCACAGGATCTGCTGATGTGGCTAAGAGAGATAGGAAACTAACCATAAGACAGCAGGACAGGTTTAATTTACACAATGTTAAATACTGGCTATAGACATTCATTCACTCTTAGCTACGTTCGCATTTGATTGAACCTTAAGGTCCCTACGTAAAGACAAAACCTAAATAATTTACATGCTTACTGGTCATCTGTAGTAATTTGCAACCTTGATGTTCTGTTAGGAAACTGTGCCCACTATCAAAAGGGAGGCTGGTGGTATAACGCCTGTGCTCACTCAAACCTGAACGGTGTGTGGTACCGGGGAGGACACTACCGCAGCCGCTACCAGGATGGAGTATACTGGGCAGAGTTCAGAGGAGGAGCCTATTCTCTAAAGAAAGTAGTTATGATGATCCGGCCCAACCCCAACACCTTTCATTAAGTGGGTCACGGATGTTGGAGGGGACCACGAAAAGTATCCTTTTGTGCAATTCTGATCAGTATCACAAATATGTAGACGAGCTTAAGAAGTCAGGCAGAAAAAGGATAAGGAACTGATGGCAAAGGCAACTTTCATATGACAAACGGGACACCTTGACTACAAAGGAATTACCCTTAGTTTCTTGAGAAACGGTTGGTCTCTCTGTTCTGTTTGTCATAATAGTTTCCACTCTAGTCATTTGGAGGAAAAATGTTAGTGTCCTCACACAATTCTGCCTTTTATTCACCAAAAGAACAAAAGCTTGACTTCATCTAGCCTGTACAGTTGTGCTGTTCATCTATAGATTCATCTATTTGAGTGGGCATATCAAACATGAAATAAGGAATTTATGCTTTCAAAGAAATGTACCATGTGACATAAGACACAGGACACATAATCCAGTGGCAAGACTCTTTACGTTTGTTTAAAGCAAAAGAAAATGTTGCCTGGTGAGATAAATGGCTCATTATTTATTTCAGGGATTGCAATTTTATTGCCTGGTTTCTTGAAATAGTGTATTTGAGTTATGGATAGATACACTGCAATACTGTAGAACAATTTAGCAGCTAACATATAGGTCCATTATAATTATATAATCTCAATTTTAGTCTGATCAAGCCATAGAAGAAGAAGCTAGGAGGGACAGGCATAGAACCACAAGCACGTCTACAGCAGCTGGTCAGAAAACTAAAGAACTCAGCTTCAACAGATGTTGCCTAAACGTTAGTATAACAGTTTGAGTAATTAAGGCCTTCAGGCTTGCAGTGAGCTGCACCATATATCTAGTACATATCTGGCCTTTCTTAAAGATTTAAAGTAAAAAAAACAAGAACAAATCCAAACCACAACAATAAAGTACCAATGTAACCTAAAACTGACCAGGCAAACACAAAGAATCTCATTTTAGTATTACTGCTGTATAAACGTAGCATTAGATCAGATATCTAACACATTAAAGTGTTAGTGTTAGACTACATTAAAGTTACAGGAAAAGGAAAAAAGTTTTCTACTGATGATTTCAGTTCAAGTTACAGGCATGTCTTTATACAAAATAAATACCAGTATTAAAATCAGGTATTCTGCAATGTGTTGATTCTAGATTTCACCAAACTTCCAGGTTTGGTGTAACTGTAAGTACTGTATAAATGAAAATGTTGGAAATCAACGGAAGACCCAACACATTTCTGTACATATAATAATTTTGTTGAAAATATTTTTAATGCAAATGTAACAAATGCATCCTGTAACATTAAACTGGTGCAATAAAATGTACAGCTACAAGTATCCAGATCTGATGTTTTGCAAACGGTAACTGTTACAGAAGTGACATCCTGCTGCTTGTTGATATTTTAGGGTTATGTGTAGCAGAAATGGACAGTCCACAATATTAAAATAAGATTTTTTTTTACTACCTGCTTGATAAGTCACAGTTTTGACAAAGTCACATTGTTGATCAACCAAGCATTTTTAACATATTGCAAGGCATACAGTAATTGCAATATAAAGCAGCTTGATTCAGTACCAGTATATGCAGGGTTGCCCTAACTGAGAATGATTATTTGCACACTATTCCATCCTCCATTCCCAGTGTGATTAACAAAGATATGAGTAAAGATATGATAAAGTTTGTCAGTGTAATGGATGAAAAGTAGTACTGCAGTAGAATCAGTCCTCTAATGACATATGAAGAGTGACAGGGTGTTAAACCTTAGGCATGCCGGAGCCCCTTCCTGTCCCAGCAGCAGAAACTTACTCTCGTCTGCCTGCTGCTGAGAGACTTCCCGAAAGTGATGCTGGGGAAAAAATAAAAGAGCGGAATACCAGCGTCCCCTAAAATAAAGGCCAGGTGCATGTCACATAGAGCAGTGCCAGCTCTGTTCTGTGTGAATACGAGTGGGAGAAGAATATTACTGAAAAGTTACAGTACAAAACACCGAATGCAGTTAAAAGTTTAAAAAGTTAAAGTAAAAAAAAAAAATCGCCATCCTGTTTTGTAACGGTAAACAATGTCAGACTGTATGTTTTTTTTCTGGCATCTGATAAACTGGAAAAGAAGTATAACATTAAAAAAAGTCATCTATCAAAAACTATGAAGACAACAATTTATATTCACCATTTCACAGTAAAACAGGACCAACTGCACTCTCTCTGTAACCTGCATGCAGTGATAAAGATGAATATTATAATTACAATGCTGCATTATATTGTACTGCAATATGCACACTGGTGAAACATCAACGTGACATTCCTAAAGACTGGCCTGCATAATGTTGACCAAAATAATAATTACAAGAATGGCGTGATTCATCAAAACACTCTCAGGCCCTGTTTCTACCTGGTATTAACGTCCATCTTGAGTGATGTGATCAGTGGACTGTAAGATATACACTACTGCTCAAAATTTTGGAAGCACTTATCATATTAATCGCTTTATACTTACACAGTGTAGATGGAAATACTCTAACCTGAGACAAATTCGACCCTATTCACACCTGTATGTAGCAATGTCCACTTATGATCCAGTCCCCCAAGATGTCTATCAAGATGTATATGCTATGTGTCAATAGGTCCTCAGAAACACTAACCTGGAGCTGTGACTGGCCAATGTGCGCATGGCATACAGTAAGAAGTACTGCTTTTTATGAGCGGGCTCATCTGCATGCCCTAAATCGGAACATTGCAATCTGCTGTTGGTCAGTTTTGCGTGTCTCAACAGCTATAGCAGAGTGCATCTGCAGTGCTCGGGGCCTGATCAGTCACTCTCCGTCAAACTATCCACAAATAATCCAACGCAAACTCTCCCACAGAGGCATGAATAAGCCTGAACAAAGATCCAGCAAGTTCAACAAGTCTTTTCATCAAGTTCAAATGTGAGGGGCGCAGCTGCTCAAGTCATAATGATCCTCCTGTTCCTGACTAAGATGAGTAAGCATGAGTAAGAGTGAGTGAGCCAGGCTGGATCACCAGCAGAGTGATGGTTTTTGGATGAGCTCAGCGGAGGCATCAGTCTCGCCTGCTGCCATTACTGTCTACAGGATCTTCACAGGAGACTACTGTGTCTATAAATCACTGCTTACTTGGCCTACTCCAACATCCTTGTTTGTCTGTCAAAAGTCTTTTCAGTAGAGACATGGACAGGTGTTATGTTTGGATTTGTAGTGCTCACCGCCTGCGCGATGGATGAGATGAAGAAATATACTGCCGTTATTTATTTAACAGCTTCAGGACGATAAGGTGTTTAGTGCTTCAGGGAATCCACCAATCATGGTTGAAGAAACAAAATGCACATGTTCAAGCTAGTAAATTTGATAAATTGAACTCATTATCTATCTATCTACACACACACACACACACACACACACACACACACATACAGATACAGATACATATATATATACATATATATAAAATTTATATCTTACATCTGATATATATACACACATACACACACACTGTGTATAGCAATAACATATTGTTGTGAATTCTAGTCTATGACATTGTACCTCTTACTATGGTATTTGCATATTCTAGAGACAGAACGCACAAAACAACTCAGCTCTGAATGATCACCACTGAAAATATGATACACAAAGGAAAAGCCAACCATGCAAATACACTGGTATTCGAAAAGATGTAATAATTACTGATAAGCACAGGAAAAAATATGGAAATAAACAACAAAGTTTTTAATCAGTATTTCTCATTTCTCTTTATCCTTCATGACTCTCTCTCTCTGTTACTACAAAACAGAAGCCATCAACATAACGTAAATCCTATAGGTGGGTGGGAGCGGGACAGGAACCCTGATAAAATGCTTCCAAGAGCTTAGTCGATTTAAAGGACATATACTGATGCACTCACTATATTTTCATGCAAAAGCATATCTCCTGCTCTGAGCTGGCACACTTCTGTGCCCTCTGCTGGAAACAGGTGAAAATGAAAATAGCGCCATAGTCAGGACTCACTGTTCAATTCACCCAGTGTGAATCAAACTCATGCCATCCACCTTAATCTGATTATATCACATATAGTTGTGATTATCTGAATAATCCATATGTGTAATTCAGATGTATATCACAGCTTGGTTTGTAAGTGTAATAAAAATAGTCACATGCAAATATTTGGGCACTCCTGGAGAAATTACAGATTTTAAGTCCAATTTTCTCAGTAAGAAAGAGACCCATCTCCTACAGACAACACTGTTCTGCACATTTATATCCACACATTGGAGGAAAAAAAAACATGAAATGTTGGCTGTGCAAAAGTTATGGCACATTTTATATTTTATATGTTAAATCCATCCATCCATCCATCCATCCATCCATTTTCTAAGCCGCTTCTCCATCAGGGTCGTGGGGGGGGGGGTGCTGGAGCCTATCCCAGCAGTCATCGGGTGGAAGGCAGGATACACCCTGGACAGGTCACCAGTCCATCGCAGGGCAGACAGACAGACACAGACAGTCACTCACACCTAGGGGCAGTTTAGCATGTTCAATTGGCCTGACTGCATGTCTTTGGACTGTGGGAGGAAACCGGAGAACCCGGAGGAAACCCACGCAGACACGGGGAAAACATGCAAACTCCACACAGAGAGGACCCTGTTTATGTTAAATCCAGTAAATAAATAGAATCTGTGGAAGTTTCCTGTAGAGAATGTGGTAACTTATATTTTAACATACAACTGTTACCTCCCTGTTAGATAGCGGTGAGCTCTGATTGATGGGTTACTGAAAAGGAAGTCATTCCTCTTTGGAGAAAGAGAAAACCTTCCACATATACAAAGGCATTGAAAAGTCTAGGATTCCCAAGAGCTTTGTTAATTTAAACTTGATGCTGATAGACAGCAAAAATATCAATGATGCTTAAACAATATTAATATGTAGAACTATTCAAACCAAAAGGCAAACGGCTGTTTCCAAATAATGCTCCCAAGCACAGAAACACAGGATGGAGAAGATATAAAATACCACAGCCCGCAAACCTCCCTCCGGCTTCTGATAACAAAACATCCTGGATTTCACTTTATGTATGTATAAAAACATCAATACATTTGAGACTCACCCAGGTAAGGGATGCATGGGGCCATTTTGAGGGACCTGATGTACTCTCTCATACGGGTATAGTTCTCCTCCTTTGATGTCAGGAAGTCCAGCTTCTCAAAAGTGGCCTTATCCTTTCGGCTGATCAGCTATTTACAATCAAAGCAAAAAAGATGCAATAAGTCCAGTAATTAACAATGTAGAGAAGGGCTGCACAATATGTATGTGTACACACACACACACACACACACACACACACACACACACACACACACACACACACACACACACGTGCATATATGCACACACAAACATATTATAGATGCTTATGAAAACATATCTCCTATGTAATTAGTTTTTACAGTAATGTAATCAGTAATAAGAACTGCATTTATTACTAAGAACTATTTAACCAATTAAGTAAATTTTACGATATTTTTATTTCACGACATAGTTAAAAACTGAACAACAATCACATGGTGTGTACAGGTGATCATGCAGTAGCTTATTTGGCTCAGCAAAAATGGTGCTAATGTTTGTTTTACATCTGAATTTATGAAGTTCATGCGTCCCGCAAACTCACACTAATATCCACGGACGTTGAACTCTGCTGGAGTCATTCAACCCATCACTGACTGGATTGCTGAATGTTGCCTGGCTTAACCATTTAGGAGTTTGGGCATAGATGTAAACTAAAACCTTAGGAAGGTGTACTTGCTACACTTGCCTCCCCTCAGAATACTGGCATTACAGATTTTGCCACAAGCGTTACTATTGCTTATCCTCTTACAATGCCGACATGTTAAATTCCATATACGGGTGTTTCTGCATGCCAAAGATTGCTTAAAGGTGTTTGCATCCTCCATTGCTGCTACAGATCCTGCGTTAAGTGCCAGTATTGGCACGATACTGTATAATCCTACTTAGTAAATCAGCTTTTACCATGATTAAAATTAAAAGCAAAATCTTCTGCAGTTCTGGTGATAAAATGCTTCTGTTAATTAAAACGCTTAGGGAATTTTATTTTGGGGCTTAACCAAGAAACAGCTGGTATCAGTACCTTAAGTCATAATTTTGGTATGGTTCCAAGACTGACAGCCTTCTGTAATATTATTCAATTTCACAATCACAATTAACAAACTATATATCATTCTGTGCTATATTTCCAATGCATGCCCCACTGTGTTTTCACATGTGAAGGCTGCTTTTCAGTTCAACTCGCCCAGTCAGTGAAAAATGCCATTGTTTTTTATTACGGATGGCAGACGTCACATCTGGTCTAGACACAAGGTTGATAGAGGAGCGCCGGTAACACTTTATTTGAAGGCTACCTACATAAGGGCTTTATGACGCATTCATAAGCACTGAATAATGTGTTTATGAAGCACTACTTGAACATTTATTAAGTGCTTATGTCGGTTCTCGCAACCTGACATAAGATGTTTTATGAAATAAATGACATTGTACTGACATAATAAGAATAAACATTGAACATATTTACAGCAATAAACTTATTTAAACCCTGTACATAATTGCATCATCTTATCCACGCCATAGAGGGAAGAGGGGGTGGTTTCCAGGCATTTCACCTGATTTTAATACAATGTCGTCTTATGAATGCTGACATAAATAGTTATGTATAGGGTTTAAATATGTTTAGTGCTGTAAATATGTTTATTAATAAACGTTTATTCTTATTATGTCAGTACAATGTCATTTATTTCATAAAACATCTTAATAAATGTTCAAGTAGTGCTTCATAAACACATTATTCAGTGCTTATGAATGTGTTATGAAGTCCTTATGTAGGTAGCCTTCAAATAAAGTGTTACCGGAGTGCCTTCACTGCCAACATGAGACATATTTTTAACTTATGATCCTTACATACACGCATTTAACACAGACACGGTCTAGAATGTATTTATGAGTTAAACTCAACCTGCAGTTCCACTCAAAAGCATGTGCTTCTTAACAACGACAGGTCGAGTGAAAAGTTTGCCCTTGGCTTTGGTCATTAACTGTAGCATTCCATGAACGTTGGCTTCAGCACCTAAAGCATCACAGTAAATTTTCAATTTATGGCTTAATTATATACTTTTGGCTTTCAGCAGAAACACATGGAATTATGATTTCATCTCATCCTCTCCTGGCCACGGAGAGAGGGATGATTTTAGTGGTGGTTTTGTGTGAACAATGCTAACAGCTGCATGTTGTACACGCTGTGGCTCGAGTCATTTAGTTAACTGAAATCTGCTACTTTCCAGTGATTCACTTCAGAAAAGACTTCCATAAAAATAGAAAGTCTTTCAGCAACAGAAGACATGCTAATACAGACATACAGAGATGGTACAGTAGCATTTTCTCTTCAGACACTTGCCAGTATGAATGCCTTCTGCTCTCTAACTGATCTTTGCACACAGTCCCCATTTTACATAACAGCTTATTTTTGCAATTACAGACCTGAACAACATCCTACTTACTGTTCCCTAATCAGACTTGACAGTGACCTGGCTCTCCACAGACGATTCAGCTATTCACCCTTTCAGTAAGCCAAAGCTCTACAGCCAGACCTCAGACTAACATGTACCTGAAACTTTGAATAAGCACAGCCTGAATTATTATTTTTTTGCCACTGGTTTTCCACTTTAATAGCATATGGAAAAATGATGTTAGCTAACGTTCATGTCAGAGGATGTGGTGGGCAGCTGTTTACTTAAAAGGAGTGGGGAGACAGTGGGAAGAGCTACGGTAGGAAAAGAGCCATCAATCAGAGCGTGCTCATTAGGTGTGGAAATAATAATATTATGACAATTCTCTGAAATATGTCAAGTGTAAGGAGTTACATTGTGATTATGCAGTTAGCAGTATTTACAAAATTTTAAGGAAAATAATATTATGAATGACTGAATGAATGTCCCACTCCCATCCATGGTCCTGTATGACTAGTTTCCATCTGTCATCTTTATCGTCGCCTATTTGACTTTATTAAGAGCACTTCACACATCTGCTTTCATCTGACTCTCTAAAGGCTCTGCCGTATCTGTAGCCTGTTCACACGATCGGTTGCTTCTATTTAGAATTTGTTTATTATTTTTTGTTACTTTGCCGTTAGATATTATATATGGCAATTATGAAGTGATAGTTATCAGTTTATTTCGCTTATTCATATTCGTGTTGTGTGGGTCTCGTGAAACTCTCACAATTCTCTAGTACACAGTGCAGGAACACTTTTTAAGCTTGATTATGCTGAGAGCCAGATACAATCACAAAGTCATGAACATGTGGCAGCCAAAAATTTCATGACCTAACAATGATTCATTTTTTTAATTAAAAAAAAAAAAAAGCTTTTGACTAACCAGGTGCCACTGCTAAGATAAGTGTCATTTTGCTATCTGCTAATGAGGTTTCTGATGTTATGTTAGTGCAAACCTAACATGGTGAATATTTACATTTTTAGCAGCTTTCTAGATTAAATGCAGACAACATTAAAGAAACACTGTAATCTAGAAGTTACAGCCTGGATGCTGATAACGACTTAAATGCGAAGCATGTCTCTGAATGTTGTTGATGCCTGTTACATATATGCATAATTTACTCTTGTGCAGACAGAATGACTCAATTATCCCCCAGAAAATCTGTTAATAGAAATTTAACTGTTTGTATATAAAAAAAGAAGCTATGACCGTATGAAGGTTAGAGGAGTGGGTGTGGCTATTCAAGTTGGGGAGGGTACGCTCTAAACAGTTTCTCAGATGGTAGGAACAGTGATTAGTCTGTAATGACTACATTACTTATCAATCATAATCAGTGATTGGGAAATTGGGACATTGCTAGTGCATTCAAGTGTGTATGTGTGTGTGTGTGTGTATGTGTGTGTTTTAGTGCCAACACAAGAGTTTTCTTGATGTATACATCACCCAGAGACTGAATCACTTCAACCACTAGCGTTTTACTTTCATCTAGCAACAGAACTGTATTAAAGTACAGGTGATTCTATACTTTCTCTGCATTGGAATTTTTCTCCAGGCTTTCTCCACATGCCAGTTTGATGTTGTGATAAAAGTGTCAGCTAAAAAATGTGATTACGGATGTCAAAATACATTTTGGGGTCACTGTAAACAGGTGGTATACCACAATGTTAGCAGTCTGAACAAACCATAATAACAACCACTTCTGTTGTCTTCTCAAGACAAGCCGGATAAAACAATGTATAAACAAGAGCATATTCATTTTTTACCTTCTTGTGCAAGATCAGAAGAAGTGGTCCAGTAAACTAACGTACAATACAGATGTTTCATCTCTGATCTGTCCCATGGTGGATGCCGTTTTTAATCGGCTAGATACAAAACCATAAGCAGACGAGAACATGAACAATGCTGTCCATGTAGTTAAAATAAAGTATGACAATTTTTAGCAGGCCATGAGGGCAGGGCAGTGGTTCTATGCCACTTTATGTGGTCCAAGCCTGTCATTAAACAGCTACAGCAGATATGAGGTGGCAGAGGCCTCTAGGACACACTGAGAACAAGTCTGCATGGGGAAAATTTCACAATGTCATCTACAATTAGCCACGTCAGACGGGCTTTCAGTGGCAATGTGCCTAAGGGCTAATGTGACTTTTCTCTCTGTAAGGGAAAGGACAAGGTGTTTCTAAAGAGATCACAGAATAGAGAGAGAGGTGATTACAACATAGAGGAGAGTCACTGAAAAAGAAAGCAAAGGACTGGAGTAAGGCTGTCCAAATCCAAGCATGTACTGGCTTGGCTACTCGTTGGTGTTTCTGAATCAGTACTCCGGTGCTCATTATCAATACATTTAAAAATAATAATAATAACATTTTTTCTGTGTTCATTCTTTTATTAGTTCTAAATAGCTTGTTAATGCAGAAACAGCTTCAAGTTGACATCTTTTAAAATCTTTGTATAGCAATGTGTTTTCACAGCCACTTAAGCTGGTTTACTGACAGGATAGCCAAGTTCATATTCCACTAAGTGGTTTTATTCCATGGTGAATTAAATTAATAGGCAAACATAAATTGCATTAAGGACTGATGAATCTGTTGACTGATGAATTCATATTGTACACTAAATTTGTAAAGATTAAAAAAATTACTTATAAGTTGACAGAAGGATAGCAGCAAGAGTGAAAGGAAAGGTTTACAAGACAGTAGTGGTCCTGCTATGATGTTTGGTTTGGAGACTATGGCTCTGTCTAAAAGACAGGAGGCTGAGCTGGAGGTGGTGGAGATGAAGATGCTGAGATTTTCGTTGGGAGTGACCAGGATGGACAAGATTAGAAATGAGCAGATCAGAGGGACAGTGAAGGTGGAGCAGTTTGGAGATAAAGCCAGAGAGGCCAGGTTGAGATGGTTTGGACATGTGTTGAGGAGGAATAGTGGATATATTGGGCAAAGAATGTTGGAGATGGAGCTGCCAGGTAGAAGGAGAAGAGGTAGACCTCAGAGAAGGTTTATGGATGCAGTGAAGGTGGACATGGAGATGGTTGGTGTGAAAGTAGAGGAGGCAGTGGATAGGGCAAGATGGAGGCAGATGATCCGCTGTGGCGAACCCTAAAGGGAGCAGCCGAAAGAAGAAGAAGAAGAAGAAGATTACTTATAAAACTGATGACCTTGCCTGCTATCACTGCTTCTGTCTCTCAATGGCACTAAATATCATTCAACAGTCAAAAAAACAAAACAAACGAATGTTTCTTTTGCGTTTAATCACTGTTCTTCTTTTACTAACTTTTCTTGCTTCAGTTTTTCAAAGGAAAGTGCTGACCTAGCTAATGTTACATATATTTGTAATGCGGAGCGAGGAGGCGGACGCATATGCGACTTTTATTAAGGGCAAATCCAGCGTCGTGGTCATGACAGGGTCAGATGGCCAACACAGAGAGATCGAAAGTCAGACATGATGAACAGAAACGCAGAATCCAAACAATGCCAAAACGTAAAACTTCAAACAGTACATACATCAGCAAACAAAGACCTGCCACAACACAGGGGAAAACACAAAATACAAAATACAAGGGATAATCAGGGGCGGAGTCACAAAACAAGGGGCCGGACAGGGGATCAAAACAAAAAGCACATGGACCAGACCAAAACACAACACAAACACATGGACAGGACTGGGAGGGGACAATCGTGACAGCATTTGACAAATTTTTTTGCAGCCTAATATAAAAATGCTCAGACGATGTGATTTTTGTTTTCATTAAAACAGGTCAGGTTTAAAACCCATATAAACTAAAAAAAGAAATGGTGATGCACTGACATTCAGGCCATCGTGTTTCAGAAGAGCAAAGTACAACATAATATATTTCTGCACAAATATGAGCAAAGCTGTTGTATTTTACCAAATTGCTAGCTTGTATATTATTTTTTCTGTGATGAAACATAACGATTATTAAATGTGATTACAGTAGTAAAAAGTGATTACAGTAGTACTCGATTAGCCATGCACTTTCCTAGAATCTACCAGAGCAGTCTAGGACTCTGTTAGCGTCTAATGGGTAACCAAAGACAAAGCTTCCAAATACTAAAAGAATATTAGGAAACTAATATCAACATAAACAATTAGTTGAGCATTAGGCTTATTCAGGCCAGTCCTAGACAAGTGAAATATGAAGGAGCATGAGAGAAGGGAGAGGAGGGATATAATAAAAGCATAAGAAATAGCATAAAAACAAAATAAAAGCATAATAAAAGTACAGGCCTATCTTCACATTCAAAAAATAATCTGATTTACTCAAAACACACCAAAGAAGTCAAAAAATTTGTCCTCATGTAACTGGATTTTGAGCAGAATAATGTTCTTCAATTTATTTTACAATAATTGGTGGAAAAGCCACTCCAGATCTGCCGTCTCAGTCTTGTCAACAGTGCATCCTTGGCAATGTGCGCATTTTAAGGTACTCAAGCTTTATAGTAGCAAAGTATCATACGGTGCATTAACTTACATCACGAACGTCATGTAAAAACATAGCACTGGTGCTTCACTGAATTATTAGCATCCATCGTTCTATAATGACATGCGGTAAACACCTGAACAGTGTTTTCAGTATTCTGGCAGCTCAAACGCTTCGCTGAATCCTCATGTACCTTTGCACATCCTTTAATTAGATCAACAATTAAGTGAAGTCCTAGATTCAGCTCTTAGTTAACCCTCAGAAGCAGCAGTTATCACTGGTGATAATAAGTGGATGTTGTCATTTAATGTTAATTATATTGAAACAGCTAAGCAGAGAAAAAAAGAATCTGATAATACTATCTAGTAAAAAATATATAGTTCGAATTATATTTGAATTATCCTGTCATTTGTGAGTTAAATCTAGAGCGCAAAAATAGGGTGGACACTAAACTGTGTAGTGCAGATGCAAAGAAACCAAGCACAGGCTGCGGTATTAAACTGAAGCCCACCACAACAGTCCCACCACAATTACTTACAACCAAACACCCCCTCTTTCTCCATATACTCTTAATTTGCACGAGTGCTGCAGCTATGTAGAAAGTAATCTCTGACGGGCTCCAGAATCCTCGGACTGATTTTAACACGGTGGAAAGAAACCAGGCTTAAAATCCTTTCTCCCTTTTCCAGTGGCTCTTCCCTCTGTGGCGAGATGTAAACTAGCACTTTTTCACATGCTCTTATCTACCCACACCTCTGTCTAACAAGCTTATCTACAGCACGTCTATATACAAAGTTATGGTTGAGATAATATGTGTGTATTTCAGAGGGAAAAATAATCCTATTAGGTGGACACTGACCTGTTCTGACTGAGGTTTAATGTGAAGGAGAATTGCTCAGTGTACAGTGCTCAAAACTCGTCTAGGGACACTCTCTGAATATAATGTATATCTTGCTTATTTATATGGTATGTATATATATATATATATATATATATATATATATATATATATATATATATATATATATATATGTCATGCCTTGGACTGAATCGGACTCAATTTCCCACAATGCTTCAGGAGATCACACTACTCTGGACAATCAAATGCGTCAGTACCAGCGTTCACAGTCTCCTGATTATTAACCCAACACACCTGTGCATGATGACCTAGTTAGTATATAAGCTTATATAAGCTTCAGCTAGATTCAGTGCCAAGTGCTGTTTTCTCCCTTTCGTTATGACCGTATCTTTGTTATTTCGACTTTGCCTTTTGATCTCCCCATTTTTGTACCTTCACCAGCTGGTTTTGTGTATTTGAACTTGGACATTTTTGATGGATTTTGGTTGCCTGTGTTTTTTTTGGTATTTGACCCTCGCCTGTTTTTGACCCTGATACTTGTTCTCCTGTATTAAACATCATTTTGTCTGACTCCTGTGCCCACACCTAACAATATATATTTGTATATATATATATATATATACACATAAAAATTGATCATTTATTCATTCATATCCATCACAAAGTTATAACTAACTGAAAAAAATCATGTTTATTACCAGAAAGTCATAGTATTTATGGTATTTAACTTGAAACTTAAGTTAGGCAATTAAAACTGCTCAAACATTAGTGGGACAAACATTAATGTGTCGATCAGTATTATTTTATTTAGGTTAGTATTTTGCTGCGTATCCCTTCTTTTGGATGACAAATTGGAAGTCTTCAAGGCATGAAGCGCATGAGTTTGCACAACTGATGCTGAACCAGTCTTGCTGGATTTTCTCTTTTGAATGGCCAGAGCATTAACAGGCTGTTCGTGACATTTAGAGTTAAAGGTGTAGTGGATGGTATGTTGTAGATTCCTGGTCTGTGCATGCATTTAAATGAGCATCCCAGCATTTGTTTGGAAGTACAGTGGGATGTTGGTGGAATGTTTTCTCAGTTACAATAAAAAGAGTAAATAAAATGAACAGTATGAATTGATCAGAATATGCCTGAATATGTCTACTTCTGAAGTAATGCAACATTTCCATATATGAGCAGATTCAATAATCCAAGAAAACAAATGCAGACAAAACTACTTCTGAGCACTGTCTATAGATCGCGCTACTGAACTGGTTCAAAGCAAAAGCTGAAAACGTGTTTCAGATGTTTAACTGATTTGGACTTTGGCCTGAAATGCTTTTGCCTTCAGCAACTTCACGCCTTGATGACCTTTATTTTATAAAGGTATAAAACCAAAACCAGTTTTATGTTCATTTAAAAACGGAAATCTAAATCTTCACTTAAAAAAAGATCCTTAAAATGATTAAAAATGATTTTTTATTTATAGTTTTTGCAAATTATTTTCACACCCATGGTGTGCTGTTATATAGACTTATAAATAAATAAACAAATAAACAAATAAAAAACAGAAAAAGGAGGAAAGGGGCACACTATTATTGATGTGTATTCATTAATTAAAAGCAGAATTTCACTCTCACTAAGGATTATAGCCAAAGGCAAATAAAGCATGCACCACAGACAGTGCTCAGCAAAATCACAAACACTAGACCACCAGGCCAAATATCCTTTGCAATAAACTGAGAGTGGTTAAAGGCTTCCTTAATCATTTAAAAGGAATGCTGCAAGTAGCCAGACAGAACAGCATATGGATTTGGTTATGCAGTACAACAGCGCCTGCTATATAAAACTGTAGCGCAAAGTATCATTGGAGGGCTAAAACATCACTTCTGTCCATTCTGTGTAAATTCTGCAAACCACTGACCTCTAAATTTGAAGCTTACAGGTTCTGAACTGCTGGATTTAATGATTCTAGTTCATTTTTCAGCTCAGGGTTCTAACATTTTAAATTCCTACAGAGTATAATGGGACGGCGTTTATGTAATTGGCATAAAAGTTAAAGAAGCAAAAAAGACTTTCTTGCAAAAGCAGCAAAGGAATACAGATTAGCTCGATTTCCTCTCCTGTTAGTGGCCAGGAGGTTTTGGACCTTAAAAGCATGGTGATGGGGAATGACAGAAAAAGATTCAGTGACATCTCTTTCAAAACGTTCCAAGCCACTTGAATGCTCCAATAGGGATCAAATGGGTTCATTCTTTCTCTGATACATTCAGAGTCTGTTTTGCCTGCTCATCAAAATTTCAAAGAGATCAAATGGAAGGCAGAGAATATGAGCCCTCTCTGGAGGAATAAATGTAAGCAACTCTAGCATCTGAGGTTTTTGTATGATTAATCCATGCAAGGAAGCAGAATATCATTCAGGTAGATTCTCTGAATAGTACACCCTCCCCCACCCCCCAACACATGTATATACCTATAACAAAATGTTATTGCATAATTATACAAGACTGCTTTCGCTAAATAGCCAGTTACTTTAAATTTGATTTAATATTATTAGGTACACACAATGATACTGGAATCATATCGGTATTAACAGGCGAATATTGATATTTTATAATGTATTTACTGTTCTCTGGAGGAGCAAAATGTTACATAATGTTACATGGATACCAATCCAATGCATAACTACATAGACAAGAGTGTGCATGTCTGTATACAGTATCTTACAAAAGTGAGTACACCTCTCACATTTCTGCAAATATTTTATTATATCTTTTCATGGGACAACACTATAGAAATGAATACAGCTTGTAAGGCAGTGCAGATTTACTGTCCTCTGAAAAGAACTCAACACACAGCCATTAATGTCTAAATAGCTGGCAACACAAGTGAGTCCACCTCACAGTGAACGTGTCCAAATTGTGCTCAAAGTGTATATTTAGTGTGCCCACCATTATTATCTAGCACTGCCTGAACCCTCTTGGGCATGGAATTCACCAGAGCTGCACGGACTGCTACTGGAATCCTCTTCCACTCCTCCATAATGACATCACGGAGCTGGTGGATATTGGACACCTAGCGCTCCTCCACCTTCTGCTTGAGGATGCCCCACAGGTGCTCAATTGGATTTAGGTCTGGAGACATACTTGGCCAGTCCATCACCTTTACCTTCAGCAAGGCAGTTGTTATCTTGGAGGTGTGTGTGGGGTCGTTATTGAGTTGGAAAACTGCCATGCGGCGCCATTTCCGAAGGGAGGGGATCACGTTCTGTTTCAGAACATCACAGTCTCCCCAGTGCCGGCAGCACTCATGCAGCTTCAGAACATGATGCTACCACCACCATGCTTAATTGTAGGCAAGAGACAGTTGTTTTGGTACTTCTCACCAGGGAGCCACCACACATGCTGGACACCATCTGAGCCAAACAAGTTCATCTTCTCGTCAGACCACAGGACCTGGTTCCAGTAATCCATGTTCTTGGACTGCTTCTCTTCAGCAAACTGTTTCCGGGCTTTCTTGTGCGTCAGCTTCAGAAGAGGCTTCCTTCTGGGACGATGGCCATGCAGAACATTGTGTGGCGTAGGGTCTGAACACTGACAGGCTGACCTCCCACTGTTTCAACCTATCCAATGCTAGCAACACTCTTGTCTATTTTTTAAAGGCAACCTCTGGATGTGACGCTGAACACATGGACACGTGGACTCGTGGACGCGGACTTCTACAGTGTTGTCCCATGAAAAGACATAATAAAATCTTTTCATGAAGAAATGTGAAGAAATGTGAGGGGTGTACGGGGTGTACTCACTTTTGTGAGATACCACAATATATGTGTATATCAGGGACAATCAGCTCTTGTGGAATTTTCCACTATTATTGAACCGACTGAACTGACGTCTGACATGGATGTTTAAGGTCTTTGCTATGGCTCAGTGGATAGATGGATGGACAGATACTTTATTGATTCCAAAAGGAAATTGAAGTGTTACAGTAGCAAGACACATGATTGCACCTAAACTTACATACGTTAGGCAGAAATACAAATTAGTCAATAAAAAAATACATAAAGTAAAATATGAAAGAATAGAAACAGAAGTATATCTATTACCATATTTACATAAGCTTATAGGACAGACTATTTACATGACAGCAGGTGTCGCAGTAAATGCTATGAGATAGAAGTATTTACAGTCAAATAGCATAATGAGAACTTATTTTACAGCATATCGCTGTTGTCAGAACAAACCTTGTATCTCGAGAATGGTAAGGAGAAGGGAAAAAACCTGCTCTATTGTTAATGTAAGTCAATGGAACCAGACGTTTTTCACGTCATTTTGGGCCATTTCTTTTGGTCCATTCATCATGGAATTTTGACACAGTGTAAAGGGTAACAGATATTTTCAAATTTAAATGACCATAAAATTATATTTTCATATTTAAATTTCATATAAAAAAAGGATATTTTCCAAAACTGAAAAAATGACAAAAATGGAGATACAAGGTTTTGTTCCGTCAGCAACGATATGATATATTGCACAGTGTGTATTAACAAGAGAGAGAGTAGAGGCTTAAAGCAGTGGATTAGAAAGTTCTCACTTTCTTACTGGTAGATTGTCCATAAGAGATTTGTATCACAAGACGCACCACAAGACCTCAGGGAGTACAGGTGAGTACAGCATTGGCCTCGTTTGTACACTGCATGAGTGTTAGAGTTTCAATCCGGTTTGGTGTCCAAATGCACACCCAAATATTTGTGTGTCCCTTCCACCTCTACATCAAAGGTGACTGGTGACGAGGCAGAACTGGACTTTCTAAAGTCCAGCACCATCTCAGTCTTACTGATGTTTACCTGCAGCTGATACAGCTTACATCAGTCAAAGTCCTTCACCAGCTTCTTGTAATCCCCTTCCTGTCCTGTAAGCCTTTTCCATTCAAGTGTTGCTTAATAATATTGTCTCTGAGAACGTTAGAGAGCTCCTTCACTTTTACCAGGACCGCTACCGTTTACATGTCTGAATACTTTTTCTCCTATCAGTTTAGTGTTTTAAACATCTGTTTATACTTATAAATACAAACGAATATATGAATATGACCACTGTACATTGTTATGGTTACTTGAATTCAGTTGCACGTTTAGCAACATGGCTCCTTTGTCCTTCACACTTCTTTAAATTTTCCATCTGCTGCACTCAGCAGTTCCTGTGCTGAGCGCTATTAAACAGGCCCTAGCTTGTTTAGGCCGGAAAATTCTGACTTCCCTTAAAGCCTGACATGTTTTTCCATCAGTCCTCTGAGTTTCCTGCTTGTGATAAGGGAACTTACTAATGCCTAAGGAGTCTTCTGTTCACACACTCATGATCTAGCACAGCAGTAAGAGTACTAGCAACCATGCCATAATCTGGTCACTGGGGCTTGGAGAGAGCGCCACCACTGAACAGGCATTTTAGCAGCTTGACCAGGCAAGTCCTGTCATAAGCACATTTTCAAAGGTCCCCTGCAGTTTAGAGCCCATACACTACTAGGCTCTGCTATGCTTCTTTGGAAGTGAAGCAGGTCTCAGAAAATCATTTATACTCATGGACTGTACTGACGTTAATCGCTTAGATCTGCACATCAGTTCAATAATATATGCGGCATGATGCTTTTGTCCAGTGTGCAGTGACCTTAAGTCAGGCATAGTAAACAATTAAGAACAACAGTTAAGAAGCAACAGTTAAGTCAATAAAATGATGCAGGTACTTCATTGCTCTAAGGGGAATTACACCATCATTTTTTAAACCTTCATTAACTACTGAGACATAAAGAAATTCTGACACACCCCTAATACACAGGCTCAACTTGTTTCCAAATCACCTGTGAGTAGTTCATGTACATAAATCTAAAGGATACCTATAACACAGACAGATCCTAAGCTTTCCTTTCAAGGTTTGGCATAACAGGCCTCGAGGATATTCACCAGATGTGTGTATGCAAAAGCAAAGGGCAGGAAGAGTCTCCCTTTCCTGGACGACTGGGTTATGTAATCTTATGAGATTTCAGAGATAACCAAGATGGGCTAGACGTAGAGACTCTCCCGGAACATCCGTCAAGCTTAGAGCTCATCATGAAGTGAAGACTCCTCAGACCATCCAGTTCGTAGGGCTAACTCTTGAATCATGCTTCAAAATGGGGTCACTGACTTCCACATGTGTCTGAGACATTCTCACACGAGACTGGGCAATCATTCCTTGCTCTCCTTCTTGATTGCAGCCCCTTGTACATACTGCAGCTTCAGCAGTTCTATATGTGGCTGCACAGTATACACCGGTATCTAAATATAATCCCACTATCGTGACAGTTACACATTAAGGCTTGCTGGCCCCACAGTTCTCCAGATCCGGGGGGGCAGGGGGGGGTTATGAGGTTGTGGGCTCCCTGAAATCTGCTGACATCAGCACTTTCCTACTTTCCCCTCACTGTGAACCACTCACCGCTGAAAAAGGAACTATTAATCTGGAAAAGTGGCAAGGTGGTCCAGGTGGCTTCAAAACCTTTGTTTTAGAGGTTTACTGAACTGAAGACACTTGGCCACGAACAAAATTCAGGACGAGTATTTTAATTTTGGTTTTGGATTTTTTCGTTGCAAGCTAGCAAGGACTTTTTTCTGCATTCTGGGTATTGAAGAGGATGATATCTTTTCAAGTTGTATTAAACCTGTAGTTGGACGGCATAGCTCTTAATATTCAGTATGAACCACAATTTTAAATTGCCCATCTAATACCCCTTGTAGAAAGTAGGAACAGATTCCATCTGGTCGACATTTCTTTCTAGTACTTGGACATATCGGCGCTGACCAGCAAAGAGCGAAAAGAACAAACTGCATTTTCACTCAGTATTTCTCATACTAATTCCAACTGAAATGAGTTGTTCATTTGTAGAAGTTGTAAAATTAGAATAATTTTTTTTGATGTTTTATTCTCTTTCAGCTTAAAAAAGTTCAAGTGCCCACAATTTCAGTGCATACATAATTTGTTTTGTTCATACTGGTGAGTTTTTATGACCGAAAATGCTCCGAAATGCAGGACTGCAACCACTGCATCCAGACAGAAAAAACATTTAAAGGTATAACATTTAAAGGAATAGGAACAAGAACAGGGATGTTCCTCTGCTTGAAAGGTTTTACATTGGGTAGTTTAAGTCATTTTTATGGCCTACAAGACTAAAGGGGTCAGTGTTTTGTCACCCTGCCTAAAATATTTCTGAATGCTGGGCGTTACAGAAAGGCGTTTTATTTTACTGTCTACATCAAATGCAGACTCACATACAGGCCCTTGCAGTTTAAAAATCAATAGATAGATAGATGGATAGATGGATAGATGGATAGCTAGATAGATAGATACTTTATTGATCCTGAAGGAAATTGAGCAGAACTATTTTAGAGACTTCAGTTTGGTCAATTACTCACATTTTTTCTTTAATTAACTTTTATTTTAGCAATTTGCTCTCTCCTTTAACTGTCTAAAACATTGAGACGGAAAACCCTACGCTGAAGGCACAGACTTATAATTCATGTACTATACATTTTTGTTATTTTACCTAAAACAAAAACTTCCAGTTTTAAGCAACTGAGACACCATGACTGTCTGTATTACTGCACTCAAGGATGTGGGTGAAAGCACTTCATAGCTTGGGATGTGTTATATATCCCCTTGTTTAAAATGTTCAACGGTTCAGTTACCATATAGATGTGACTGTAATAACAAGCTGTGACTGGTAAAACAGGAAAACTGATTTCGCTCTTACCGCCCAGGTCTTACTGAGCCTGAAGATGGGTGCACTCTGTAAGGCTGACACCACTGACACCAGAGAGTGCAGGTTATTCAGTTCTAGCAGCTTCTGCAAAGACATTGAAAGGACAAAATCATTTCTTGTTCTTATACTTAGAATTTTCAAAATTACATTAAATGATGCCATGAAAAATACTCAATTGCATCTTGTATATGAAGCAAACAATGTTGCTGAAACAAATAATGCACTAAATTAAATAAAAAAAAAAACAAAAAACAAAGGCTTACTGTATCACATTAAATCAATGACTTCACACACATTTTTTCAGAGACATCAGATTAGTTGAGAATTCCAATGCCTTTTCCTGTCTTCACATAACAAACATTCAATCTTAAATACAACCCCATTTCGGAAAAAGTTGGGATGCTGGGAAAAACGTAAATGAAAACAAAATGCAATCATGTGTAAATCATTTAAACCCTATATTTCATTGAAAATAGTACAATGACAACAAATCAAATGTTGAAACTGAGAAATTTTATTGTTTTTTGAAAAATGCATGCCCATTTTGAATTTTATGCCAACAATACGGTGCAAAAAAGTTGGGACCGGGGCAGTTTACCACTGTGTTTCATCACCTCTTATTGTAACAATACTCTAAGTGTTTGGGAACTGAGGAGACCATTTGCTGTGATTTTAAAAGTGTTATGTTTTCCCATTCTTGCTTAACATAGGATTCCAGCTGCTCAACAGTTTGGGGTCTTCTTTGTTGTATTTCAAAGGTTTTCAGTGGGTGACAGGTCTGGACTGCAGGCAGGCCAGTTTAGCACCCAGGCTCTTTTAGTACAGAGTAATGCTGTTGTAATGCATGCAGAATGTGGTTAAGCATCATCTCCCTGAAATAAATAACGTCTTCCCAGTAAACAACATCGTCTGAATTCCCAAAACACGTATAACATTCAGCATTAATGGCGTCTTCACAGCTGAGCATATCACCCATGCCATGTGCACTAATACACTCCTACACCATTATGAATACTGGCTTTTGAACTGTGACTGATAACAAGCTGAGTGGTCTGAGTGGCCCGGTGGAGACAGTGTCCATGATTTCCAAAAATAATTTCAAATGTTGATTCGTCGGACTCCAGCACACCTTTTCACTTCCCCTCAGTCCATTTCAAATGAGCTTGGGCCCAGAGAAGGTGGCAGCATTTCTGTATCCTGAGCATATATAGTTTCTTCTTTGTGTTTTATCTTACCTTTGTGGATGCAGCAGCAAACTGTACTTCAGAAGTATTTGAGCCCATGCAGTGATTTCCACTACAGAATCATGCCTGGTTTTAATGCAGTGCTGCCTGAGGGTCCAAAGATCACAGCCAGCAAATATTTTGGTCTTGTTTCTTGCATCCAGAGATTTCTCCAGATTCTCTGAATCTTTTTATGTTATTATGTACCATCGATGATGAAAAGCAGAAGTTCTTTGCTATTTTATGTTGAAAAATGTTATTCTTGATTTGAATTGTTGCACAAATCGATTGTGCAGTCTTTCACAGTGTGTGTCTTCGGAAAGACTCAGCCTCTCTGGGATGTTCTTTTTATACCCAATCATGTTACTGACCTGTTGCCAATTAATCACCAGGTGTTTTTGTAGCATTACACAACATTATTAGCCTTTTGTTGCCCCCATCCCAACTTTTTTGAAACATGTTATTGGCATAAAATTCAAAAAGGGCATGCATTTTTCAAAAAAACAATTTCTCAGTTTCAACATTTGACATGTATGTTGTGTTTTTACAGTTTTCAATGAAATATAGGGTTTAAACGATTTGCACATCACTGCATTCAGTTTTTATTTACATTCTGAAGCCTCATCAACTAAATCAGGGTGTCCAATCTTATCTACAAAGGGCTGATGTGGCAGGAGGTTTTCATTAAAAACAAGTATTTAGCGTGTGTGTCCATCCACCTTTTGCCTTTATTAGCACTTTCGTTTTTTACAACACTTGCTTTTAGAATTTTAAGGAAATCTACAGGGATTTTTTACACATGTTTAAAGTCTTAATCTTGGATGTTGGTTACATTTTCCACTTCTCACAATCCAAGTAATCCCAAACACACTGAATTAACAACTGAGGTCTAGGCCGTGGGTGGGACTTTAAGAAGATGAGAAGCTTCTTTGTTTGATTTGCACTTTGCCTTTTTGATTTTCCGTTTCTGTGCCGTCTTCTCCACAGCTACACATTCTATCAATCCCATAGTGTTGAGTTGTTTTCTCACAGCGGAAGAATGAAGAGAAACATCTGTGGATATTTCTCAAAACTGAAGCAAGAGTGAAGCTTGATTTTCTCCTATTTCTCACAGAAGAACACTTGTGCTATTTATCTGATGATCTGATGGTTCGTCGAGCACTATTTTCTTGTTTTTCCACTTCTTTATGCAAATAGTTTATCTTACACCTGATCTTCTCAGAAATATCCTGAAATATAAAACAAGCTGTATTTAAGAGTTTTGACTAGATATTAAATGATAAAGAGTGGTCTCTGACCTTTGCACACTCATGTTTTTTTGTTGGTTCTTATTTTCCCACCAATAACAAACACATCTGGCCCAATATCACTAAGAGAAGGAATCCATCATGCTCATCATCATCCTATTTTTATTTGCTTGTTTTCCTCTCTTTCCACACTCCTGACATCATGCTTTTGCCATGCTCCGTTTTCCACCGCGTGGGATGACCTCTCTGCACCACGCTGACTGCTGTTTATAGAAAGGATCCTCATCACTGCTTCGGTTTTGTCATCCGCCTGTCTGTTATAGCTATTAGCACAGCTGTCAGTACGGCCCACTCAGACTCACTGAGGCATGCCTGAGGGTGGCAGGGAAAAGAGATTAAGCGAACAACTGCACGTGATCACTCAGCCTTGTGAAGTAAAGGAAGGCAAGGAGCCATTCAAGCAAACGCTCCTGTGTTCCACATTAGGACAGCAAGTCAGTTGATTGAAATCACAGGTGAATGCTGACCTGCTGTGAGCATGCGTGTGTGGCGCCACTATAAAAAGCTTCAGCCGTTCCGCCAAACAGCTGCCAAATATCTGGCAGAGGCCGAAACAAAAACAGCCACAAAATTTCTAGACTTCTAAGTGGGACATCACCTTTAATGAGATATCATGGTGTGAAAAAAATGCTGTTTCTCCTTAATCTTTGATTGAAGTGTAGTGATTTCTGTCCACCTCTAAACGCAGTCTGATGTTTGCTTGCATCAGCATTCTCCAGCTGGCGAGGAAAATTATACTAATCAATAATATCTTGGCATCACCCCATCACCCTGACCATTCATCGAACAAAAACACCCATCATCATCTCCACTCCGTGCTGTATGAACATATATCTGAAAAGACAACCTTGTTTCTTCTTCGCTCTTTAATAATAATAATAATAATAATAATAATAATTTTTATTTATATAGCACTTTTCAAGCCAGTGGAAGCTCAAAGTGTTTTCCAGACAGGTGATAAAACAGTTATTCAAGAAATCATTAGCATTTATAATGCAGTTGTATGCTTACATTTAAATTTCTCACTCATATGCAACGTTGAGCTCAAAATAAAAATTATAATTTAATATTGCAATTTTAGTTTGCCCGTTGGTGGTGCTACTAGTAACATTACTCTATTAACATTACACATAAACATTACACAAAGACTCAGATACTTTATAAGTAGCTTTATTTGAATTAAAAAACGTTTCCTAACATGATTATGCAATAATTATGTAATATAATAAGTATAATTAATAAGTGTAATTTATCTTATATGCATTTTTACTCTCTAATGATGGGTTTAAATTGTATTTTGAAAGAGAACACTAAGCTAAAAAGAGGGAAGAATTCAAATATAAATAGGGGAAACAGAAACTCTTCTCTGAATGACATATTCTCTCCTACTGTGCTCATCATGTGTCAAAATGGTGTACAGACTGAGGTGGTACAGATATCTGGTAGCGCTGTTTTGTGATTTCCTGCCGCGCTGCAGCACTGAGAGGCTGACAGGAAGGTCAGCTGGTGAAAGAACATATTTCAGAAACTACAGAAAGTAAACATCAACATATTGGAGTGCTTCATTTTATGAAAAAATGTTGCTTTTATTTATAATTGTGCAGTCCTTGGTGGTCTAGTGGCTGGGATTCGGTGCTCTCACCACTGTGGGCCGGGTTCGATTCCCGGTCAGGGAAGTCATCTGTATGGGCAGTCGTGGGCTGGAGGTTAGGGATCCAGCCTCGTGACCGGAAGGTCGCCGGTTCGATCCCCAGAGCCGACAGCACATGACTGAGGTGTCCTTGAGCAAGACACCAACTGATCCCCGGGCGCTGCAGATTGTGCTGCCCACCGCTCCGGGCACATGTGCTCACTGCCCCCTAGTGCGTGTGTGTGCTCACTAGTGTGTATGTGGTGGTTCACGTCACGGATGGGTTAAATGCGGAGGTAAAATGTCCCCTTTGTGGGACTAATAAGGGTCTCTTAATCATAATTGTCCTTTGGCTTTTCTGTAAGGCTGATGGATGCTGCTGATGTCAGCCCACTTCTCACGATCCAATCAAATCCTTAAGTATAAAATCATGTCCCACTCACAATTCAACCCTCCCATTCCATTTGGGAATACATCCTGTTAAGGAAGATAAAGGGGTTCTGATTTCTAATTCACATTGACTTTAAGATGCAAAAAGTCATTCTGACTGGTTTGACGTGAAATGCTCTTTCTAGAGAAGGTACTCAGTACTGTACACAGCAGAGGAGATAGGAACCAGATGTTCCTATCAGACACTACTTTTTTTTTTATTTTTTAATAAGAGGTGCTTGCAGGGTGCTGTACGGCAAAATATTTCCCCAAGTAAACTTTGACTGTTTTCCTTTTATCAACACTACATAGACCAACATAGACATGTAGGTTCATTGGTTAATAAAACGGCTATATTTGCATAGTAGATACTGCAATTCCTGGTTCCTGTCACTGTTATTGTGAAGAGTTAAGTTTCTCTGCAATGAATAATTTCAAAACCACTAAATGACTGTTTACATTTCAACAACTGAACCATGCAGAACTGATTTAACACTAACTTTTCTGCAGCTGCAATTAAGCTAATAAATCTCAGATTCCTTATAAAAACATTTGAGAGTTCAGAGCCCAGCCTGCATGTTTTCTGCCCTGCCTAAGCACCTGTCTAGCAAGTACTCATTACTGTAGTAATACCACACATGGCTGATCCAACACATAACTGTAAACGTCAGGCCCGATTTAGTAAAACTCACTGAACTGAAAGACTGCTGCATTGGGTCAGGCCCAAAGGAAATATACCACCAAACAGAGAATACAGAAGGCAGTTCAAATGGCCAAATCAAAACGAATTAAAGGCTGATTGGGTGACTAAAAAGGAATAGCAAAAGACAGTGTCCAAACATGTTGATTTGAGTGGCCAAAGCGCATTGCTTGTAATGAGCAGAGTGCCAAAAAGACAAGACAGCATACAAATAAAGGTTTTCACTATAAACTTCCACCGGAGTTTTTGAAAATGCATTTTATAACATTGCTCTATGTTGTGTTACTGAAATACTTTAAAATACGATTTTCAATGGAAAACAAAAATACAAACAAAAACTACTGTAGCGTTCTGCTACTGGCTGGTGCATGAGGTGTGGTTATGTAGATAAACACACGCAAGGAGCTTATGGTGGTGCACAGCCTCCAACAAAGGGAAAACGTTGTTATTTGTTAGTTACAGCTATGTGTATGGCTTTTGTGTGTATAGGGGGTCACTGTCAGAATGAACAGTACGGCTACTGGTGACCACCCCCATGGTTTCAATGGTTTGTCCCTTTCTGCTGAAGTTGCTTTTGCAGTAGATCATTGCTATCCCTGTATTTCTTCTTCTGCCAACACTACACTAAGTTTGTATATAGGTGTATTCCCTTGTGGGCCAAACGAGACGTCGTGATAGGACCTTTGGCCTGTGCACCACGCTTTGGATAGTTCTAGTCAAAGACACAAGATAAGATGAAAAAGGGAAAACATTGTCTCACCTTTGCTATTTTGATGAAGTGACCTAATATTTCGGCTCGGATCTTCAGAGTCTGCGCTGTCAATATCTCTCTCACTGCCCAGAAACTGACCTGAAAACGGGTATAACACAAATTAAATGACAAATTAAACATCATATTGCAGTTGCCAACATGGTTCAGAGTCCCCATCCAATTTAAAGTCACACATTGCATATGTGCTGCAGTGTATAATTCTACGATGTGCTCGAGATTACATGGTTAGAGTGTTGTTGGCCCCATTATCAGGAAATCATGAGTCTGATGACTGGTGATGCCATGGCTGAGAGTCCAAGACGGCAAGGTTGGAAGGATGGCCCTCCCTCTTTCTTCAACACTAGCCAATGCATATGTCTGATGCAACAGAACTGACAGCTCTTTTAAGCATGTTGAAGCATGTTGTTCAGTGCCACTGTGTTAGTGGCTGCTTGAAAGGATGCGGTGGTTCGCTTCACACGTCTCAGAGGAAGCACATGCCAGCCTTCATCCTCCCAGCTGGAGACTAAATAAAAAGGTCAGCATTACCAACATTCTCAATGGAAATTTCTCATTTTCACCTTAAACCAAAGGGCAAATTCTTTCCTCCAGTATCGAGGCTCAAGACATTGATTTTACATCTACACTGATGGCATACAAACACTATACTGGCATAAATGGTTCTGTATGATACTTTGTTTTGTAATGGCCATTAGCTTGGTTCAATATTACAGCTGTGAGTTTAGACACCTTGGATACTGCAGCTCTTACTGTGGTGAAGAGACTCTTTCAGACCTGTACACCTAACCCATGGCTAAAAGGGAAGTACCAAAGCCATCAATGCATACCTGCCTAATTTAAAACATTTAATGCACTATTTATTGTGCTGTAACTGTCCTTAAACGCGTAAAAACATTAAAAAAACAAAACTTTTATCCCCTCAACCATGTGGCGTAGCAGCAGGGCTAATGAGCTCATTTGTATGCACATTCCACATACATTGCCCAAGCCAAATTACTGACAAACAGTTTACTCTGTGATTGCAAATTTTAGACCTGTTGAACTCTGGTAAACAACCGTTGTGAACAAAAGTCACTGTGGTTGAGGGTTTGCACGCAGTTCTAAAATCAATCATGCTTTTTTCTAGAGTTTATAAGCAATGCTGATCATCTCAGCAAACATGAAAATGAGGCACAAATGACATTCCAGCAACGGTTTGTTTCAATGAACTTCAATGAACCCCTATTTCCAAAAGCAATGGGAGTTTCCTATCTGGCTATGCAGGGGGTTACTTGTCCGGAAAGGCATGTCAAGGGAATCCTTGCCTTCAGTAAGCGAAATGCATGCTTGGTTGGATTGAGGTCAGGTAATATTTGGCCGCTGCAGATTATTCCATTTCTCTGCTTTAAAAAAGTCCATCAGAACCGTTAAATGCCATCCAGTGAGTTTTGAAGCATGTGGCTGAATCTGAGCAGATAATAAAGCCCTGCTTTTGTCCCCAGTCACATCATCAACAAATACAAGTGAACCACTCCTACTGACAGCAATACATGCTCACGTTGTAACACTAGCTCCGCTACATTTGACAGGTCATGAGCAGTTTCTTCCTTTCTCCACATTCTTCTCTTCCCATCATTCTTGTTGATATTTCTTTTGTCTAGGAGACAAAAGTACTGTAGAGGTTTTTTTTAAGTGCTTACTAGTGGTTTATGTCTTGTGGCTATATTTATTATGGAGAAGTTTTCTTATGATTGTTGACTTGGGTACAGATATGCCTTCCTCCTTTAAGGTCTTCTAGATCTGGCCAACAGTTGTGAAGGGGGTTTCTTCACTAGGGTGTCAATTCTTCTGTCATCCACTACAGCTGTTTCCCATGGTCTTGTGGGTCTTTTGGTGTTTTGGAGCTCATAAATGTTTCTTGCCTTTTCATTTGGCAACCCTGACTATTTTGTCTCTCTCTTTATGATGGATTTGTTTGATTTTTCAGTCAAAATGATGGCTTGTTTCAGTAGCAGTAGCAGCAGATTCCAAATGCAAATGCTACTCTTGAATGTGACTCTAGGTATATTATCTGCTTCCTTGTTAGTAAAAACAATGAAAGAACAACACACACCTAGCTATGGAGCAGCTGAGCAGTCAACTTATTTTATTTAAACTCCAACAAGGTGTACTAGACAGCTACAATAACCATCACTGACACCAAAATATTTATTATATATAGGTACACTATGCATTTAATTGTACTTGATAATGAGACCAACCAGAATTAAATTGAGCAAGTAAAAATGTAAATCCTTACATAAGGATGCAGTCTAGAGATCTTCACCACAATGAGAAAGCAGCAGTGTTGTAGCTCCAGGGCCTCTGCTTATACTAGCCAGTTCATTTCAGGAACAAGAAGCATTAGATTTTTTTTTTAATCAACATGCAAAGAGGTCTCACAAATTCATCAGTAGAAGTTGCAGCAGTCCTACAAAAAAAATAATAAATAAGTACAGTAAATCTAGTTTACAGCTTAAAGGATGAAATATATAGCGTCCTCTGTCATGATCGCAATCTTTCATACACAAGTCTGAGTCTGCAAAAATAATAAACCCTGAAGGAAATGTTAGCAGACCAAAAGGAAAACACCACAGACCATCTAGGCTAAAAGAAGGTACTGATGGTTATTTCAGCAGCTGCTTGACAGAGAAAGGACAGCCATAATTTCACCACAAACCTTCCTATTATTAATGTGCTTGTAAACAATTTGCAAGTGTCCTCCCAGGTGAGATCTCCAATAAAACATCAGATGAAACATGTTATAAACATACAAAAGTAACAACTGTTGACTTTGTTTCCTTTACACTTTTTTAACAAATGAAATAATGAAAACATTTCTTTGCCCAAGATGAGTCATTCCCAAGAAGCCCAGTTTAATTAGCATCATTTTGAATTATTAGACGTCACCCTAAACCAGTGGATTAGAAAAACAGAAAGGCCAGGTGTCATTTTACATCTATAATGACTTCTCATTTTAATATCCCATGACATTTTAGTAAATAGTGATCATGAATGATCATTCTGCCTTTTTTCATTTGACATTTATGAGCAAGTCAAACAAGAGCCACGACAAAAGAGGTGCTTTTACAGTAATGGTAAAAAATGACGTAATTGGAAATCAGCTACAAATTAAAACGGGACTGTTAAGCACACATATCTCAATCCTAGCCTAAGAAAACAAAACAAGACATTATGACTTATTCAGTCAAGCATATGTCCATTTAGCAAGTTAAATGAAGCAGTTTAAAACAGTCATCTGGGCCATTTGGTTGTTATTTATCTATTAAAGGCACTTGCTAATCTTGTAGGGCTCTGGCAAGTGAGCATGTGGAAAACATATTTCCTTTGTCGTGGTCTAGTAAACCTATGTCTGGACTTACACCATCATTAGTTTTGACAATGTATGCAAATAAATCTCCAACAGACTCTGAAAGTATTCACTGAACAGCTTATTAAGCGGCCAAAGCAATATTGCAAAGCAATAAAGGCCATAATCACCTGCACTCGCATTATTACTCAATTGCTGGGTTTAAAAATGATCCAACTAGTAATGCCGAATATCTCTACCTGGCAATGTTTGAGCTAATAGTTGTCAACTAATTATGTACAAATGACTTTAGCTTGATAACTTCCCAAACTACAGAAATAACATAGCATATTTTTAAACAGACAGAAGAGGCGATAAGACAATTTCTAGCCATTAAAAATTATTATTCAATAAAAAAATCACTACTAAACTCGTTCCATAACTTCTCCCTGCCTTCCTGATGAGGAAACAGACATGCAGTGACACAGAGATCGTCCTGGAGCTGCACTAGGCCAAAGGTCAGTGGAAGATTGCAATATAAAAGATAATCACCCAGATTGCAAAAAAAATCGATCAGATAAAGTCAGCTTGTCAGCCCATAGAGTTGAATGATTCTTCTACTGGGAAAAAAAAAACTGGTCCAGAACTAATTAAGTCTAGCAGGTATAAGCCACTGATTCCCCACGATTCCAAAAAAGACTTACCAAGCATGCAGGCTACTATTACATTAATAAACAGTTGTGTATATAAGTTTAAAGTTTAAGTGCTCTTAGTCTAATTATCTTGTTGATTTTCTAAGTGAAAATAAGGACACCTCCTCTATAGAGAACAAACGTCTGCATATTTTACTTTCACAATTATGTCCTATATTTAACATTGGACTTTAACCTTTTATTCCAACTGTTAATCACAGCAAATAAATATAAACTGTGAACTAAAATTTAACTGAAAATGACATATTGCTCCCTGTACAGGATGTGTTACCTTATTTTAACTTAGAAAATCAATAAAACTTGAATTTTACCATTTCAAACTGGGCTTATTCAAGACAAAGGTGAGATTTAATACCACACTATACCAGAGAGAAGCTTTAGCTGTTCTAACCTGGTTGAACCTCCGAGTGAAGGCAACTACATTAGGTGCAAGGCTGTGCTTCTCCTTCTTGTTCCATCCACAGCTGGCCAGCTCCTGGAAAGAATTTGAGCCACAGAAACAAACAATGAGTCCAATTTCTTAAAGCAGGGATTAAAATAATGTGCTTGAGGAAAAAGATAATCAATATTCAGATCAATAAACATAAGTTGGACAACTCTGCATTATTGACTTCCGGTAATAATTTTGCTCTTAATAAGTACGCCATCATTATATAGACTGTTCTATACGCTATACACTAGTAGTCCTCAGGGCCAATCAGGAAGTCCACATTGTTCCTCTTTCCCTATGTGTTCCAAATTGGGTTTGGGCTAAAAATGTGGCCTGTTTAAGGACCAGTCTGAGAACTGCTGCTGTACGACAGCATGCATGTAAACCATAGTAACAGCTGAAGCATTATGCAATCCTCTTAATCATAAATGGGCAGTACTAAGTACAAGTCAAAAGTAAATGTGCACAGTTTCCTTCCTCCCGTACCAAAAATCGGATGATCAGACACTAGAAGTTCTCAAAACCCATGGAAATTCCAGGCATTAATACTTCTCTCTGTCCACTTGTGATTAGATCACACAAGCTGGATTTCAAAACAAAGTATGAGCAGGGCCTAGATACTTATTTACAACATTCAACAACATTACATTGAGGAATAAGGCATAATGATGATTTATGATTTATGTTGTCATAATGGCATATTTTTCATGATAAACCCATCAGGAAATAAACAAACAAATAAATAACAACTATAACAAATGAAGAGTTTATATGCAACATTACCTTTACACCCCAAAAATCATCTAACCAAATGGAAAAAAACGTAATTTCAGTATTCAGTACCTCAGACATGATGGTTCCACATCTCTGTGTCATATATGGACAATAATAAGGACTTATTCCTATAGTTAATGCTATGTACTTTCACAAGATAGAATATGCACATATTGGAATTCCTTCACACAAACCTATAAAGGCCTCAGCTGAGGGTACATAGTTCAGCGAAACATTTTCATTTTACTGTGAAACGTCCCATCAAAAAAAATTCTATGATGTCCCAACTTTATGAGATATTTTATGGTTCAAAGCTCCATGATAGATTTTCCAGGTTCACATAACGTATAGTGACTCTGTATATTTTTACAGGAGGCTTTCAGGCTGTGTAGTGAAAAAGGCAGCTGGAAATATTTAGAAGTGTTTAAGTCGTGGTTTTGGAAGCTGAAGTTTCCATGTGGGTAAGCAGCAGACTCTTTTGGATATTGTTCCTCACTACCAAAAATATTCTCTTTTTTGCAAAGTCACCATTTTAGGCCACACAAGTTGATTCAGTACTTGCTGCTTTAACTCGAGGGAAGGGATGCATGTCTTTTACCCCTCCTATCATCTAAAATTCACAACTCTAATTTAACTGATCATCTTCAAACGGAAGTAAACATAGAATTCACTCCAGACTAAATCAGCAATAAGTGTTTGTTATATCATTTTCGAGCTTGATGTTCCTTTAATACTTCATACTGCCTGTATTTCAATTTAAGTCCATCAATGGCAACTTTGAATAGTTTAGGCGGAATGATTATGCATGATAAAGTTTTCTAAAACTTTTTTATTGCATGTTTTATTTCATTTCCCTGCATGGTTTGCACGATCTCCATGGCATCCTGATAGGAAATTACAATCTGAGTGTCCAAAATTAGCCCTTCATGGAAAAAGCGGCGACAAAGCCACATCTAAAGCCGATTTACTGTCTGATGCATTCATAAAGTCAAAGGCTTCTTTTATGAAATGGTGAGGATATTAAGTGGGACTGAAACTGTGGCTTTGTTCTCTTGTTAAAAGCAATGCACTTACTGTTTCCTATGGCCCTGACCTTTCCTGATCTCTGCCTTTAGCTTAATGACGTTTCTATGATGTTGGAATGAATACAGCTCTATGACATAACTGTTATTTATAGCAATAACCATGGTTGTATTAGACTTTGCCACCAATGTCAGTAATAGACTGACAGTTTGTTTCATCAGTCATGTGCAGGAAACAGGCTGGAGAAACAAAATCTTTATCAAATCTTTATACTGTTCTCAGGTCACTCGATCTGTTTACTGGAAAACACTTAGCAGTAGTAAATGTATTCTGCTTTTAAAAGCAATTCACAAGGCAACATCGCTTTTTTACAAGCTGCTTTTAAATGCTGTTTTTAAATGTTAAGGATATCACTGCATTTTTTAGGGCTACATTCACATTACAAACCTCATGTCTCAATTCAGATGTTTTGCTGGATTCTGATCTTTCTAACTTGATGGTGGATATTTGTGTAGGTATGTGACTCTATTCTGTCATTAATGTGAACAAACCTGTGGCCTGAGATGACCGGCGTGTGCAAATCCTTAAAAATAACATTACATGAATAAATTACGTGTCATGAACAACAAACTAAACATCAGAACAACCTTCATCATAGAGATAATTTGGTCTGAAAAAAAAAAACCGATGTGTCACATTAAGGCAAAAAAAAAAAAAAAATCTGATTTGTGCCACTTAAGTCTGGTAATGTGAATGTAGCCTATATGACCCCTTAGTAAACATAGTATTCACTTGAATCTTGCCATACTGAAATACTAACACTCTCCAATCAGAGCCAGATATTTAAAGAGTTAAATGCCTGTAAACGCTACTAGAAGCTCACAGGAAGCTATTACATGAAATGGTTACGAATAGGCAGCCTGATGCCTGAAACACTGTCAAACATCGTTGTTTCTGAGGTACGGCTGAAAAAATATTTTTTAAAAGTCATTCGTGGTGTAAAGACATATGCAATGTGTAGTAAGGCAAAATACTCCAAATCTCAGAAGACACATAAAGGTATAATGGTGGTTTTGGATAGACATTGGAACCCCTGGCTCCCATCACCACTACATGATAAAACATAAGGCTACATGATAATTACATAAACCTTTCATGACAACTGACATTAACCTACAAAAACATTTATAAAGCCTCATTCCAGGACATAACACCTACAGTAGGTCCAGTGACATAATTTAGCCCCCTCGTTTCATGACTCTGCCCCTGATTGTCTCCACCTGTTTTCCACCTGTCCCTCGTTTTCCCGGTGTATTTAAGCCCAATGTTTGCTGGTCTTTGTTGGTTGTTCTGGTGTTGGTTGTTATCTGCTGTGTTCTGTTTGTTCTGTTGGATTCTGGTGTCTGTCATGTCTGCCCCCCGATCTCTAACAAATCTCGCTTATCTCAGCACGCACGTCCGCCTCCTCGCTCCCCGTTACAGTCGTGCACTCTTCCACAATTTAATTGAGATCTTACACATCACCTCTTTGTTTTTGTTTTGAGAAAATTCACTCATTCCACCAGACTCTTGGAAAACTGAGCAAGTTTTACAAATTTACAAATACACTACAGTACACTGTAAAGGTTTTCCCAGGCATAGTTGCAGTTGCTAGACTATGAATTACCAATTGGGTGATCCAATTTGCTACAATTCAACCCTGCGGCAGATCAGTGCTGCACCTCTAGTTATAGATATTTAATATATTTATATATTTAGTTGAAAAGAGTACAAACACAACTATATATATATCTAAATATTTTAGATATGTAATGCTAGCAACACACTCTAAAAACTTGTACAGGGGCATGTTTTCCACTGCGTTGCATCGTCTTTCAGTAACACTTTCTATGAATGTCAGGTTTGTAACCATCTATAAATACATTCATAACATCTTATAATGCATTCATAAGGCATCATAAACATAATATTTATATAAATATATAAATTTATGTATTATTATATATACATATATACTTACATATATATATATATATATATATATATATATATATATATATATAAATATTTATAAAAATGCATTAAATGTTATAGCCATGCTTATGCATTATGAATTGCTAACATAATGCATTATAAGTACTGTTCATAAATTATAAGAGCTCATAAGATGTATTAGTCCGCTTTAAAAGTGAAGTGTACTGTACTAAAGCCTCCTATGATTTGGGAACAGAGGAGACCAACTGCTGTAGCTTTGAAACAATTTTTTTTTTTTTTAACACTTCAGGGCCTCATTTGTCCCACTTTTCATTTCATATTGTGTCACAGTGCCATAATGCACTAAATATTTTAATGGGTGACAGGTCTGGAGTGCAGGCAGGCAAGTCTAGCACCCTACCTGTTACTGTAGAGCCATGCTGCTGTAATACACGCAGAATGTGGTTTGACATTATCTTCATGAAATAAGCAAGGCTTTCCCATCTGGATGGCAGCATATGTTGCCAAAACCTGCATATATCATTCAACATTAATGGTGCCACAGATGTGCAAGTCATCCATGCCATGTGCACTAATGCACCCCCATACCATCATGGATGCTGGCTTTTGAACTGTGTGCTGATAACAAACTTGGTGATCTTTAGCCCAGAGGACGCAGTGTTCATGATTTCCAAAAATGCCCCAGTCCATGTTAAATGAGTGTGGGCCCAGAGAAAGCGGCAGTGTTTCTGGATTCTGCAGAGGTTTATCTTGCATTTGTCTGTGTTCACAGCCCATGCAGTGATATCCATAACAGAATCATGGCCAGCCAACACTGGTTTTTGATCTCATCCCTTGCATACAGAGATTTCTCTGGATTCTCTGAATCTTTATGTACGGTAGATGATGAAATACCCAAGTTCTTTGCTATTTTACGTTGAGAACCTATCCTTGAATTGTTACATTATTTGCACGCACAGCCTTTCACAGAGTGTTGATTCCCTTCGCTTCTTTACGCCTCTCTACGATGTGCTTTTTATACCCAATCATGTTACTGACCTGTTATCAATTTTTTTAGCATTACTCAACTTTACTAGTCTTTTGTTGCCCTGTCTCAACTTTCTTTGAAAGGTTCTGCTGGCATATGGGCATATATATTTCAAAAAACAATAACATTTCTCAGCTTCATCTTTGATATTGAATATAGGGTTTAAATGATTTCCATATCTTTGCATTCTGTTTTCATTCACATTTTGTACAGTATCCAAACTATTATTTGGAAACAGGTTTATATAAATTCATTACATATATGACCTGTATTTCATAATTTCACCCCAGAAAGTGTTATGACACGACCTAATCTCAGCAAAAACCTAGGTCACTTGACACTGCTGTTATGACAACTCGTCAGCAAAGTTGCCAAAAACAGCCTTTATGACAACTTCTCAGTGCTGGAATAAGCCTTTATAAATGTTTATGTATGTCATGTTGATAAGGCATAATCATATTTAAAGTGTTACCAAATGTCCTAGCTGGCAAGTTTGTTTACAATTAACCATTTCATATCAAGAAACTCTGAATGTGGGTAGATATTTTGTAGAAATACATAGGAATGTTGACAAATCAATGGAATTTGCTTTTAAAATGTATTAAAAGACCCCATGCATTCCCCATAGTACTATGCCTTACATAGCTATGCCTTAAAAGCTCAGCTTTCGCTCTGTTTCACAATCTGCCTATTTATGTCAAGGTCAGCTATGCCTCTTTGAACCACACTGTGAAATACGTAGCTGAAATATTACAGAGGAGCATGCATGCATTAGGCAAAGCACAACACGAATGAATTCAATGTTAATGTAAGGTCTCTAGAGTAGAATAAACCACTCTTGTTGTCAAAAATGTCAGAGTTGGAAGGCCTTGATGTAATGAATGAGGCTATAGTATCCTGAATTAGTATTCAGGGAGGTCAAAGTCAGCACTTTTAATATTAACTTTGTTTCCAGTGGGTGCTATTATTGTAGGTTAATGAATTCAGCATGCCTGACAGTGCAGTCAACATGAGCTTCCCTTACAGAACAATCTAATCTGGTCAGATAATAACAAAACAGGATAGAAGGCTCTACATTTCTTTAGTAGTTCTAGTTTGGCAGGGAATCTGCTAGCTTCCCTGGACATGTCTTAAAACTACTTTGTGCAGAAAACCAACATTTTAGGCCATAAAACCACTGGAAACATACTGACTGCAAGTAGATAAACACGACAGCTCTGGAGCTGTAAATGCAATGGAAAACCATATTCACCAATGACTGATGAAGCTCTGGGGGTGAAGAGAGGTGGAAATATTTTTATGCCGTTTCCTGAACCCCACACAGACCCATATTAACAATTCAGAATGGTGTGAAACGCCAAGTCAGGCTGTGCAGCTGTGCGACTTGAAGGATATATCCTTCCCTGCAGATGCTTTTCCAGCACAGCAGGGATAAGAGGAGTAACCACTCTCAACATTAAACAGAACATCAGACCAGAGAGGAAGGTGTGCGGAAACAGAGCAGCAGACGGCATAAATGAGAGCTGTGGGGCTCTTCAGTAGAGTACCTCATTAACGTAAGGCTCTGTCATCCTGTAATTACTACTGCAGAGATCAGGGGGGAAAAAACATAATATTACTAGTGAGTGTACTCAAAAATAAACCAAGGGGGCAGTTCGATTTACAAAATCAACTTTGATAATAACAGTTGCAGCTGGCAGAAACACTTGACTCTAAGAATCCACTGCAAATGCTCACCCTAAGTATCTATTAAGTGCAACTGAACTTTAACCCCTTAAAATCCTGGGCTTATTATAAACAAAGGCTTAATATTCAGAAGTGTGTAATAAAACTGGCTATTTAAGGGGCTGAATGTAATAGATTCTGTCAAATCTAACCTAAACCTAGCCATCATTTTAACCTTAAGCTAAACCTAAACCTACACTTAACACTAATGATGTAGACAACAAGCATATTGTTCAATCTATAATCTATAGGGAACTATTCGAATAAAGTGGGACCCAACTGACCCAGAAATATGCTCTTTTGTAGCAAGTTTAGGTTGGAGTTTAGATTTGCTACATAACTTGGAGATTCTGATTGGAATTAAAATGCTATACTACCAAGTTGCAGAATGTGGTTTTGTAGTTAATAGACTAGGCAAGTTAGAAACAAATCTATACGTGACTTATTTGAACAGTGTATACAATACGAATATCATTTAAAAACAATAAAGTGCTACACAGTTTCCATATTTTAACAACGACATCTCATTAAACGTACAACAGAGATGTTGCCGATCTCAAACAAGGCTTCGGTACTGGGCCAATATCAGCAGAAAACGCTGAACTGGACATCAGGGGGAATAAACAGTGAACAACAGAATGAATCCAATCCAGTCTTGTAACACATTTGACCTGAAATAGCAGCAGGTTGTTCCTGTGCACTCATTTGCAACATTTTCTACAGCTTATCCAACCTTGCTACAGTTGCAAGGAGAGGTATGTGATGCTAGAATCCAATATACATGTGATATGCCACAATATTAAGTTAAGTGATACTTTTTTAATCCCACAAACGAGGAAATTCCACCTCTGCATTTAACCCATCCGTGAAGTGAAACACCACTCACACACTAGTGAATACACACACACTAGGGGGCAGTGAGCACAGAGCGGTGGGCAGCCCAATCCGCAGCGCCCGGGGAGCAGTTGGGGGTTAGGTGTCTTGCTCAAGGACACCTCAGTCATGTGCTGTCAGCCCTGGGGATTGAACCGGCGACCTTCTGGTCAGAGGGCCAATTCCCTAACCTCCAGCCCACGACTGCCCAATGTGACCTGTGTCTAAACAGTCAGATCTGGGTTCATGCAGCTCTCCAACCTATTTTAGCATAACTTTTTATGTTTGGTATTGGGAGGATGAACGAGACAAGTAAAGTAAAACAAATAAGCATGATGCTTCCTAATGAGAGGAATCAAATAAATAGCTATTTAATCAGATTTACCTAAAGGATATTTTGGAAGAAAGAGAGAAACAAAAGAGACAAAGGAGTCGAACTTAAATCTCTGTTAAATGTGGGCAGTAAATCGGACTGGGCCACTTTTTCCTGTAGTCTGAACGTAGACCCCAGCAGGTTGAGAAGCATTCTGCTAAGTAAAGACTCACTCCATGGTGCAGCTAACTGTTACAAGGC
The DNA here is from genome assembly GCF_015220715.1 of Pygocentrus nattereri. Classification (NCBI taxonomy): domain Eukaryota; kingdom Metazoa; phylum Chordata; class Actinopteri; order Characiformes; family Serrasalmidae; genus Pygocentrus; species Pygocentrus nattereri. Next base: position 20,270,357 of record NC_051239.1, read on the forward strand.
TTCTACTTTATATATTAGAAAAGTTCTACAAGGTGATATTTGACCTGCAAGTTGTCTGTCAACTAAAGAAGAGTGTGAGCACAGACAGACATTTCATTCTAAACCCGTTAGTGCCACTATAAGCAGGATTTTCAGCAGTCAGCTCTGACAGTGGAAGGACTAAACATGACATGGGCCACAAACAACAACGTAATTCAGGAAACAAGATGATAGTGAAATGCTCTGCAAACAACACTGAGGAAAATCGGACAAATATGGAAATTGCGGAGTTGAACCTGAGATTGTGACAGTATTATGGCTCTACACATGACGCAAAACACTACTACATATTTTGGCCTATTTTTACATTACATTAATCTTCTCAGGATGTGGGTAACATTCACAATTACTAAAAAGGCACAAAACAGCCTCAGAAACACTGCTCTACTCAGACATCCAGTTTTTTAACCGTGGAAAACAGCAAAGTAGGTCAGTCGCTTACTTGTCATCCTTCTTTAATGACATTAGCATTACTCAGACTCTTACTAATCCAAACACTGGATGAAGATAAAACCGTCCAGACTCACTCACTCTTGGTCATCACATCATGTTTACTTCTCTCAGGCTAGGACAGAAAAGCCAAGAAAGGCAATAATGAGCGGTTTAAGAGAGAGAAAAAGGCTTTTATGATTAATAGACCATTCTAAACAGAGAAAGGGATGACCACGTGCCAAGCAGATAACACTTGAGCATGACATCACCGCTGGGAAAACTGTCTGGAAGGACTTGGAAAGGGGTGCAGGCTATTAACTTTGGTCTTATACAAAAGAAAAAAAAAATAGAGAGATTGTTTTCCATGCGTATGTCATTAAACTGATTCAGGATTAATGTAGCGCAAAGATGAATTCACATGCTGAAAACTATATGCTTCTGAAATCTTTGTAGCTTCGCATTTCCTTGAAACTGTCCAATACCTACTAATATGGTCAAGAACGAAAATGTGTTAATCATGGCTTTCTGTAAAATTTTGTACTTTTCCACTATGTTGTAAAGACAAGTGTCATCTTGCCAGTATCAAATCACAACATCTCAACATTTATTTCTATCCATCCATCCATCCATCCATTTTCTAAGCCGCTTCTCTGTCGGGGTCGCGGGGGGGGTGTTGGAGCCTATCGCAGCAGTCATCGGGCGGAAGGCAGGATACACCCTGGACAGGTCGCCAGTCCATCGCAGGGCCATTTATTTCTAGCTAAACTTTTTTTTTCGTGTGAACATGTCATGACAAACGGACCTATAGAATGGTCCAAAATTACTTGAGCTCTGATTTCTATGCTTTGTTAAGCAATCTTGAAAATGTGCTACATAAATACAATGGATTTTTATTTTTATAATTTATTATTACTGCAATTAAATACCATTAAATTAACATACATAATCCTGAAATATGTATCTTTTAATCCCTTTTTTTGTAGTTCATGTAGGGTGGGGAAAAGTAATATTGACCAATAACATCATGTTTCAACTCCAGCTCCCTCCACCCCTACAGCTCAACAGCTTAATGACCTTCCCTACCGCCCTTCACTCTGAAGAAATTCACAGTTGTTATTTGTATGTCACGTTCTGAGAGGCAGCATTCATAAGGCTACACAACACACACTTAAGCCTTTTATGACAACTGACCTTTACGAATATTTAGATGCTGTATTTCCACAAGCATCTGTCATAAAAGCTGCTTTAGACCATTTTATCCCCGAAAATGTTATGTCAACTGACCCCTTCGGCAATAAGTAGTCATACATGTTTATACACTGATATATATATATATATATATATATATATATATACCAAATAATTACAGAAGAGTGTAGTTCAAATACAAAAGCAGTAAACCAAAACAATCATGTGTCTCACAAAGCTTCCTTGTTTCATAAATCCCTCACTTCTTTTTTCAGCCACCCTGTAAACCTTCTATATTTAGGGCGAGCGCTGAAGCACTTGGAACCCATGACTATAATGATGTAAGTGCTGTGGAGTCGAGACTGAATGGCTAGGATGCTGTGGTCTGCAGGGACTGGCTTTGTGGGGTGCTTAAGGAGTGTGTCAGTAATGCACAGCTGTACAGAGAGCTGCCACGTCAGTAAAATCTCCAACATCACAGAACACAAAATACCAAGAGGACACAGCTGTGGGCTGCAGAACGCAGCGTGGCTGTTGCCGAGCTACAGCTGTACTGATTCCACCGTCTCAATGTCATTAGTAAAATTACTTCATGAACACACAAAAAAGAGAAAAACAAAAGTTGTCACTCAGATTTAGAATCTCACCTCAGGCTGTATTGCTTTGAATACAGGTGCATCCATCAAAGTGATCTGGCCCTTTAAGGGAAAAGAAGAAGAGGACAAAGTTAAATATCTGATTAGTTAAGTCACAGCGCTGTTTTATGTTTTCAAATACTAATTTTATTGTTGTGTTGTCTGATCCTATGTGTAGGGAAGGGAAAGGGGGATAAGGGGATGGGGCTGAATGGACATGGGTATGTTTTATATTACTCTACTGTAAATTTATTACTAGTTATATAATTAATCATTTTGACGCAAGGCTCAGTGCCAACTGTTCATGATAGTTGACATGGGTTTTATTGTGAACTGACATTAAATTTGAAGCCTAAAAGCAAAGAAACTTTTTCATGTCCATTTTTTGCTTTTTTACCAAGGGTTCCAATTAGTCTGGGGACAATCTACAGCAATTAGTCTGGGGACAATCTACACCAATTAGTCTGGGGATAATCCACAACTCATCATTCTCACTCTGATCCTCTGCACCTTCAATCTAGCAAATCTGTTCTTGCACATATAGATTTCTATATCAGTATTCTATCCCTGTGTACCGCATCTCATTTATTATCTACCTCAGAATAACTGCACATAGTCTGCCCATTCTCCTCTGACCTCTCACATCAACAAGGCATTTTCGTCCACACAACTGACCGCTCACTGGATGTTTCCTCTTTTTCGGACCTTTCTCTGTAAACCTTAGAGATGGTTGTGTGTGAAAATCCCAGCAGATCAGCAGTTTCTGAAATACTCAGACCAGCCCGTCTGGCACCAACAACCACGCCACGTTCAAAGCCCCTTAAATCCCCTTTCTTCCCCATTCTGATGCTCGGTCTGCACTTCAGCAGGTTGTCTTGACCACCTCCACATCCCTAAATGCAGTGAGCTGCGGCCGTGTGATCGGCTGACTAGCTATTTGTGTTAACAAGCAACTGAACAGGTGTACCTAACAGAGTGGCCGGTGAGTGTATATTTCTTTTCTTCTTAGACATTTATATATATTTTTGTATTTAAATTCTATAAGGGGACTACACACCTAAGATTTTCACTCACTTTCCACCTCTGTAAATGTGATGTCCACAATATTCTCCTAGAAAGGTTCAAAAACTTGGTTGGAATCACAGGGACGGCCCTATCGTGGTTCAAATGTTACCTAACAGAACGTTATCAGTTCATCAGTGTAAACAATTTATCTTCCAATTATTCAAAAGTAAGATTTGGAGTTCCCCAAGGCTCTATTTTAGGACCATTATTATTTACACTATACATGTTACCGTTAGGCACAGTTATAAGTAACCATGGCATTAACTTTCATTGTTACGCAGACGATACACAACTGTACATATCAGCCAAGCCTGATGGCAAATACAGATTAAAGAAAATAGAGGATTGTGTAAAAGACGTGAAAGGCTGGATGTTACATAATTTCCTCTTACTAAACAGTAACAAAACAGAGGTTCTCCTTCTGGGTCCAAAATTGGCAAGAAATAAATTACCAGATTTAATTTTAAATCTTGCTGACTTTCCAGTTACACCTGGATCAGCAGCAAAATATCTTGGCGTTATAATTGATACAGATTTATCATTCGATCAACATACAGGCGGCATCACTAGGACAGCTTTTCTACATCTTTACAACATTGCCAAGAAAAATGCCCTGTCCCTGCGTGATGCAGAAACACTAGTACAGCCTTTATTACTTCTAGGCTAGACCACTGTAACGCGCTACTGTCAGGATGTACGAGCAGGAATCTAAGCAAACTTCAACTAGTCCAAAACGCCGCAGCCAGGGTCCTCACTAAAACTAGAACATCTGATCATATCAGTCCAGTGCTATCATCACTTCATTGGCTGCCTGTTAAATTATAGGGAATTATAGTAAACTGAGACGCTGGTGCTGTCGTCCCGCTGCTCGCACGCGGTCACTCAGGTTTGTGGATGGTGGATTGGAGGGATGCCGAACTGTCTCAGAGTGCTGCTGTGTCTGTGTGTCCTTCTGGTTCTCTCCTGTTAGTTAAGCTGTCATAGTCAGATCTGCCGGAGTCGTTAGCCACACTCTGGAAATGTTCACATTCCCTGTTTTACATACAAACAGACAGAATAAAACTAATTCCCTCTCCCTGCCTGTTTTCCGAGTATACGACCGGCCGGACACTGAAGGACGACTGACTGTCGATACTCCTGCTACCCACTTCAGACCAGCTGCCACCACCTGCCTTGGACTAGCTGCCCACCCTACATTGAAGTTTTCATAGACTCCCAGCTGTTACTACCACTAACACTACTGCTATTAATATTATTAGTATAATCATTTGTAGGTAGTTTGACCAGAGGAGGACGGGTCCCCCCTGGTGAGCCCTGGTTCCTCCCAAGGTTTCTTCCTCAGCTCTGATGGAGGTTCTCCTTGTGACAAAATCACTCGTAAAAAGCGCTACAAATAAATTTTATCTGATTCGACAACAAAGGTGATTTGAGATGTTCCTCAGATGTTACTAACTGAAGAAGTAAGGTTCTGCCACACATCCAAACACTCACAGCGAACTCCTCAGGTGTCACTTTGAGCACGTCAAACACCACCGCGTCATAGCTCTTAGCAGAGTCCAGACTCCGCCCATCCAGAGACTCAGAACTACTGCTGTCCTGCAAACACAGACACACGATATTCAAAAAAACAAGACAATACAATATAAAGTAGCAGAATTCACTGTTCTTAAATTTTCTTAAAGCAGAGCTCAGCAAGGTCAGCATCTTGATTATATTGATAAGACGGAACAGGTTTGTTGTTGAAAGCTACACCATGTAAGATTTGGAGCTTCGGAAACCTTTATGGTGGAAATGTGTATCACACAGAGGAACGTTCTGAAACATCGGCCTTCTTAGAGTGAATGAATCTGATGTTTGTGCGTGAGCTGAAAGCATTCAGCCAGAACTTGGTGAAGGACATGTCTTCTGAGGATGTTCATGAGTTTTATACTATTGTCAGCATATCTTCCTCAGTACAATGTTGATCTTGTATTTAAGACAATCAAGTTGTACCTTTTTGATCCTGTGCATGTGATGTCACTGTATAAAGACTGAAATTTAACATAACAGACTTTTGAATTATGTCAGGCTTTCCAGGGTAACAGAATAGCACCTGTTTTGAACCTTCATCTGCACATCATAAGATTTTAAAAAATTTCAAATTGGGACATAATATGAATCCATGATTTATATTTTGTTCTAAATGTTCATGATTCAAAAAATCTACACAATTCAACTTCAACAGTGAACAGTGAATCAGTTTAACTACTGTTGTCTAACTGAATTACTGCTACGTCTGATCACGTTACACGGAATATAAATGCACAGCTACGTAAGCACAGGGCTTTTATGATTTTATTGACCACCATGAAGTGCCGATCCATTTAGTGAAGTCCTTCCAGTAACATAATTGAATCCATTTTTGGATCTCACATCCAGGAGTAAAAATAGACCTCACAACAGAGGCATGAGGAAAAAAGATATCCACCATGAAATAACTTCCTCGCCAGCACTTTATCTTGACTTGACAGAGGCCTTTGAAGCTCTCTGCATTATCTGAGCTCAAAACTAAAGCTATGAATTTCTTTGCGTGCATCCTTCATTAATACAGAACGTAATTCATTCAGCACATTCACTTGTCATTTCAGCTCAGCAGAGCTCTTAGAAACGTCTATTAATGATGAACGTTCCTTACTCCATATTTGGACCTAGGATTCGCAGTCCTAACATGTATGACACGAATATACACGTAAGTGTATATGAAGCAGAGCAGAAACATTCTGGAAACACCTCAGTATGTCTAATTTAGATATTAATATAAACATGAGCACTTGATTTAGAACTGCTTCAGACTCACAACTGCATTAGCTTTAGCCTTAGCGATTGTGCAAGTTGTGCGGCTGTACACTCAACTGATGAGATGTGAAACGAAATGTGAAAGGTGCAATGAGAACAGTTCTCCAGCTGTCAGGGCCGATAAGCTTCTGCCCATGAGAGCTGACGTCTTAGTCATACTAATGCAGCACACTCTGGGAGCGTGAAATAACCACCAATATGCCTTAAAGACGTGATAAATAGCCATCTATGGAGAATTTCCAAAAACACAGTCTCTTTGAGGACACTAAGGATAAGGAGAAGGTTCAAGAACTTCTAGTTTTTGTGATATACAGTTGATCAGCAGTTTAAGGGAAGATAAAGGAAAGCAAGAGAGTTAGTATTACATGTGTGCACAGACACTGCTATGAAAAAAGTGACTTTAGGTGCAACCTGCAGGCTCTTTATGTACTTTTTTGCAAGAGAGTAGCTCCTGTTTAGATCTTTTGCACATGCATATCATACAGTTTTATGGTTTCAAAAAAAAAAAATTAAAAATAATAAAAACCTGTGACTCATACTGTGTCCTAATTTTGTACTATTCAAAAATTCTAGCCAGTGACAATTAAAATTAGACTTTATTCATTAAAATGGTTCATGTTCTGTTAAGTTCCATACTAACGTATTGTCTGCTTAATAACAATGTCCAAACACCCTGATGAAAATAATCAAAATTATGTGCCTAGCAGACAAAAGTGTGTGCGCGCGTATGTATGTAATACCTGGGTAGTGGCGGAGGTGATGCTGACACTGGCAGGGAGCCCATTCCTCCTGTACATGCTCTCAGCCAGATGAGGAGACCAAGCAGACCTCAGCTGCTCACTGCCAAACACGACCTCGCAGCCATCCCTGCAAAATATAAACAATCTCTCTGACCTTACAGCGATTCGATTTCTGAGGGAAGCAATTCAATGCAATATGAAATCTGAAATTTCAACAAAATTCTACTTGATTCAACTTAATTTAGTTGGGTATGATTCAGAATTATTTTTAAAAATATATACAAGATTTGCACAGTCCTATACCAAAGTCTGACCAGTCAAATTACACATTTTGTTGATTCTCTAATTGAAAGCAAATTAATACGTACAAAGAAGAAAGCTAAATATGAAATTTTAGCAAATTTTAGCATATAATTTGTACTTGCAGAGCTTGGCACATTCGAAGACATTGAACATAAATCATAAAATGTGCCAGTACTTTTTTCAATATGTTAAATTCAGCAAATTAACAGTAACTTTATATGTAATATGTGATCTCAGTGGGGAATGTGTATTGTAATTGAACAGTGGTCCTCAAACTTTAGCATATGACTATATAACAGTTAGCCAATAAGAATAGCTGATACTGACAACCCATGGTGAGGTCTCCTGTTGACAGGGCAAAACCTCTGATGGCTCAAACACTGGGGAACCCAAAATTTGTTGCCCGCTTTCAATCATAGTAGGGGTGCACAACTGCAGTCCTGGAGGGCATCACAGTTTGGAGATTTATGCGCTCAAACAAACTTGATTCAATTTATCTACTAATTGCCAGGTTTAATGGGTGTGTTTGAGCAGGAAATCTACCAGATTGTGCTGGACACAGATCCTCCATAACACCCCTGCTCAACTGTGAGTTTATAAGTTAATACTGAGAGTTTATGGTTTATTCAAGTTCATGGCATGACAGTTAGTAGTGACAATAATCTCTGTCAGCAAAGCACGGTTTAGCTAAAATATACTCATATTGTATAAAATGAAAACTTAAAACATAAAATTACATTGGCTGATATTTCTAAAATCAATACGTGATCAATTTTTAGCCCCTTAAAATTAGTATCAGCCACAAAATTCTCATATGTGCCAAGTTGCAAGAGGAACATAGACAAAAAAAAAAACCCAAACAAGCCTTTTCTGGCTTTACATGTTTGAAATTACACACAGAATTTAGTTTGGCCACAAAATTAGGATATTTTTGCTGAATATTATTACTTATTAGAAATTACTACAGCATTTCAAAATTGATGCAGTTGAAGCGGCACCTTCAAAGCCATGGATCATAATGTATTTTTACACCCCATATATATTAGTCACCATAGTCCGACTTCATCAAACTACTTTTGGCTCAACTCAGCCAAAATAAATGTACGGTTGTGCTTCATCCACATCCTTTCATCTATGCAGGCCTACACCAAATACTACATCCATGTGGATTAAGCTATCCTAACACTACTAATAACTATAACTCACTAGGAGTCAGTATATGACTGCTTGAAGTGAAGACCAAGATGGTTCTAGAAATCAGATTACTCAGTTACTCTGCTTAGTGAGATTCCTTTCCTCAAAAATTCTTGTGTAATCCTCAACTCGTCCAGCAGAGGGAAGGCTTCTACAGCAGTGAAGACTCCTTCCTCTCTCATCACGACTCCTGCATCCTAATGTATCTGCCCTACATTTTGCATGTCTGCCATTTCCCGTTTCCATAAGCCACGTCTCATTTCCAGCATGTGAGTCATACCTATTGAACTGCCGTTCTCTGCTGGGGATGTAAATCATTAATGGCTTTTTGTTTGGCATCACGGAGAAATGCAGAAAAGGCAGCCTAACCCGACGCGGATGGCATTTCTACAGCTTTTGTCCTCTAAATTGCCCCTTGTTACTCGTGGTGCTCCTTCTAACCAGGGCCAGCAGGGCAGACAGGCAGGAAAACGTTGACCGACTGTATCTCACTCCAGATCTGAAACAGCCATCTCAGCACTGTAATAGAGGGATTTTTTTGCTGAACTCTGTAGTGCTGTAATGAGTCACACAGGGAGAGTCCTTGTACTACAGACCCAGAAACATAGCAAGAAATCTGTCTGTGTGCTATGATAGAAGTAGTCTTGTCTTCTTGCAGTCCTCATTCACTAATTTGCTTAGTTTAATTCCAAGTGTATCTCTCTGTAATATAACTAGCACACTCGTTTCCCATTTTTCAGTTACACCTTGCACACCTATTTACAAATAGGTAAGGGTCAGCAATATGATGATATTGATTATTGTTGTGATGGGTCACTTTCATGTTTATATTGTGCATATCTTCAGCCTTCTGACAAACTGCAGGGTTCACTAACTGACTGTAGCCCAAACTACGCCTAATTCACCAACCATCCACTGCCCCACTCATCAACAGAGAAGGGCCAACACGGTCCTGAAAACAAAGACTAGCTTACCTACTCTATAGGCTATTAAAGCTAAATCTAAAACATCTAATATCTAAAAGATTGAACATACCTCATCCTAAAGATTACTGGAGCTCTCTTCTCCTGCCTCTTCTTATCTCGATGTGCGCCTGACTGCTTTCATTACTGTCTGGTTCATTAAATCTCTTTAAAGACTCCATTAAAACGGCCAATAAATCTACAAGTCCATATCCACCAAGTAAACATCTAGACAGATGTTTAGAAAAGTCAGACTAACTTAACTGCTGCGCCTATGACCAGTAGCAAAACCGTTACTTTGTTCCTTACTCTATAATCTAAAGACTGAGATCTTCAGATAATAATATCTAGGGTAACACTTATTGTTTTAAATCACTGTCTCTGAACCCCCTGGTCCTGTTGTTGTTTCCGATGTTTGTTCAAAAACTGCACTTAATTGTTACTGACATCATTTTTTTTAATGGGGTCAAGTTATGACAGGCCTTTTATCTTTTAGATCCGTTTTCAAAGTACTTCTCGTTGGTTTGACTTCCTTTGTTTACACCTTTTGTAAGACACTGTGGATTACAGCATCTGTAATTTGCTTATCTTGCTTGCCACCTAGCTTAATTCACTAACAACAGATTGTACAGATATGAAAGGACACGCTGTATCTGCATGTTCACAAAGATCTAGTCTACATCTAAGATGATATACTCTAGAGGTCTGCACAAGGCAGGTTCACCCGCAGGTCCCACGTGATCTGGTAAATATTTTGCACCCCGGTCATTGCGGCTGGGTGGGGCGGGCTTGGACCACTATTGGCTGCTTGTAGACGTGGACAGGCAAGCAACAAATAAGCTGTAAGTGTGCTGCAGTAAAAAGACGGTAGCAATCACAATCCGCAAAACACGGGAAGCAATAGAATATCCAGTTCATGACTTGTAGCTGAGTTCTTTTGGATTTTCAACCCCTGTCATGGTCTCAGCCTCTGTTTTGGCTTTAAATTGGTTTCAGCTGCCTTGCAGACTTATAGAGATAATAGCTATATAAATATATATAAAGCTGACGCAGATTTAAGTTGCTACACTCATTTCTTTTAGCCATGGCGTGTGGTTGAAGCAGGCAGGAGGGGGTAAGAATCACACTAGAATTTGAAGGTGTGGGCAAACTTGATTAGTGGATGCACCGGTTTGGTGCAGGTATTAATATTTCCTGCACATCAATCTTTTCTCCTGAGAGTGAAAATACAAGGCAAAACAAACATTCTATAGCAGCTAGGATACATACGGATAACTTTGACATCAAGTCAGCTAACATTGGTGCTTTGCAAACTATTTACAAATTGATAATCCTAAAAAAAAAATTAATAATAATACAAGCAACACACAACAGGGCAAAATCTCATTCTAATTTATATTCTGGTGCATTTAGTGGTCATGTAATAGGTCTTAGAGACGTTTTCCTAACCTGGAAGAGAGGAATTAGCTACTGAAAGCACAAGCAAGCAGACAACTGCTACTCCCAGAAAGATGTTACTTCAGCTTATATTAGGTAGACAACGACTGTGTCTAAATTACAGAGCTGTGACCTTTGAAGTCCGCATTTTTTGCTGGGAAATGCGTCTTTCTTCCATCAGAACATCTCCGCATGCACTGATGATCTCAGCATGGGCTAACCGGCTGGCCAGAACTGTGATATAGCTGCAGCCATGGATCCTCAACAGGCCATTTCTTTTGGTTTGAGCTGCAGAGAAAGGCTGCTCAGGTAGATCACTGATGCTGAGGACAGTGCTAAAGATGCACTCTAGTAGTAAGCGTTCTTTAATTAAGACATACCCAACAATTCATTAAGACAATTAGGTGTACACCATTAAAAATAAACATGCCAAAAAGCAGTAAGATGTCGTAGAAGAACCACTTTTGGTTTCCACGGTTTCTTTCAAGAATGATTTTTGTAAATGAGATGTGTGGGCGTGAAGAAGTTTTTAAAAGTTCACAGAACATCCACATAATGCAAAGGTTCTAGAAACTCTTAAACTGGTAAAGAACCACTATATTCTGTGAAGATTCCTTAATCCAAAACTAAAAGGTTCTATACACACACACACACACACACACACATATCTTTTTTTTTTTAAACCAAAAGGGAACCCAGAGTGATTCTGCTATGGTATCGAGTCTATACTACCACCTAATGCTTGTCTGAGCATGCTAAGAACTCAGCCTGGTTCCTCTTTAGTGGTCATGCACAACTGAGAAAGCTAGTAGGCTGTGCTTAGACGCATTGCAGCTTACTAACATGCTATGCAACAAATTTAAATCTTACATTAAACATAAAAAAAAACTATTATGCACTGATAAACTGATATAACTTACAACTTATTATAAAATCTGTTGCTGTTTCATGTCATGATTGATGAACACACCAGCTGAGTCCTTTGAATTTGGAAGAAACTTTCAATGATGTAACAGTCAAGAAATGCATCCTACCTTGACTGCATGCTTGGCTTTGACGCCAAAGAACCACTTTGGCTCTCTGAAGGACCCTTCAATGGATATCTTTGAGAAGTATGAATGCGAAGAAACGTTTTTAAAGTTTAAAGAACCTCCTCATAATGTAATAGTTCTAAAATTAAGAAAATTAAAAGAAAAAATTAAAAGGTAACTAATGAATTAATAGAGGATGATTCATACAAATTGTGTTAATACTAGTCATAGCCTCTAACTATATTCCTACAATGTATACCAACAGGGTGGAATGTTCAGTAAGAGTACACAGTGTTTGAAAACCCAGCAATGTTATCTTGTACTCTCACACCAGCACAGCACCCCCTCCCACTTACACGCTACCACTATGTTGGGGACAGAGCTACGCTGAGATTCACTGAAGGAAGGGATAAAAGGTGGTTGACAGTAAATAAATGTTTACCTACTAAGTGCATCTACAGGACAGATTTGTCTGATCAAATCGCCAATTAGTAAACAGGCAACTCATACAGTGACTGGTCACTTTATTAGGCACCTTTTATCAGGCTCACTCACCATACAGGTGCACTTTCTATCACAACCACATACCATAGTTCATCTGTTTCTCTGCATAGTTTGTTAGCATTTTGTTACCCAGCTGATCATTGATCAGGACCCCCACAGGGCCACTACTGAGCAGGTATTCTTTGGGTTTGGTTCTCAGCACTGTAGTAACACGGACATGGTAATGTCAAGGTAGTGCGTATTGGTACAAGTGGATGAGACACGGCAGTGGTGTGTCCCCTTACTCTCTATTCTGTTAGACATGTCTACGTTGTTGGTCCAGCTTGTAGAGGCAACAGTTCATCTGCTGCTGCAGTCATCCTCTAATCTCTCATCAGTGGTCAGTTTCTGGCCGCAGGGTGCTGTTGGATGGATATTTTTGGTTGGTGCACGATTCTCAGCCCAGCAGTGACCGTGAGCTGCTCAAAAACTCCACTTTACATGAACCCTGCTTAATATGAGGAACATGGACATGACTTATGTCTTGTACCTCCATTTCTTGTTAAGTTACTTGATCTGTTTGTTTCATGACTATTGTTAGTTATATAATTATGGAATGTTTTGCCATTTTGAGCTTGGCCCATTTTTGCATGGGAGTGTATGATATTAGTAACTGTTGAGGCTGAATATTGTCTGGATAATTCATTACAGCTTATGATATCTACTGTTAATGGCTGCTACATCACAACTGTGTAGCAGAACTCAAGTAAAGAGTAACTACAGCATCACTGTTGGGTGTGATCCAACTGTCCGCTATTATGTGTCAGTATCACTGATAAGAATGATCCATTACCCAAATAAGATCTGCTCAGTGGTGGTCCTGTGGGGTCCTGAGCATTGATGAACAGAGTAATGGTACACCAAGAAATTACTCACAGAAAAAGATGGACTACAATATTTAATAGTAGAACTACAAAATACACGTATATGGTAAGTGTACCTGGTAAAGTGACCAGTGAGTGTACAATTGGCCTTAAAAGGCAGAATATAACAAAGAAATTGTATAATTGATTGTAAGGAACTGAATAACTACGCTCTACTATCAATCAGGCTGAAATATTAGTCAGCATTCACTGTGTCTCCATGGGCTAATCTTCCACGCACAATTTGTCTAGGAAACCTAAGTGTACTAATAACAATAACAAAGCTCAACTAATAAAAGTGCTACTCCAAAAGCAGAGAAGAGCTGCAAAACACTAGAACTAATCTGAGGAGACAGAATGGCAAGGATGCATCATCAATCTTGCATTTATGCTTTGCTCACACTGCAGGACAAATCAGATTTGTTTCGTAACCAAACTGTCCGCACTGCAAGTGAACAAATACGATTTGTATGGCCAGACCATAGTCGCAAAGCCATATTGGTTGACATGGTAATAAAAAAGGCATGAAAACATTGAGCAAAAGACCTATATCTATGTGGATTATGTTTTATGTAATGACAACGCCCAGTCAAGGCTCTTGATGTATTTGGGTGCAGAAAACAACAGAAAAGGAAGAAGCTCGCTGTGGCATGCGCCCACCCTCCGAGCCCCGGCGATGACGGCCGAGAGAGCCGGCAGAAAAGCAGGGCCCGAACACTCAGCAGCGAAAAACCTTGCTGAGGACGCCGGGGAGAGAGCTGCGAGTGTGGAGGGGTGGAGCGCAGAGCCCCAGTTCCCCAGAGTGAAGAAAGCTTGAGTGAAAAGACAGTGTTAAGCCAGTGTTTGTTGTGTTTGTATTTGCGTTTTGGAAAATGAAAGTAACGGCTGCTGCTACACTCGCATATGCCATTTTTTGTTACTGTGGTCACTGTGAGCAATACAGTTTGGCAAGGGATCTGGATCCGTAAGTGGAGCAATAGCTGGTCAGAGCGTGTGGTCCTAGGGACTTTTGATGAGGACATTCGTCTTGCTAACTTTAGGATGCACAGGAAAATATTTGAGCTTCTCCTCAGACTACGACAACTCAGTCTTCCACCTTGTGACACACACTTAGGGCAGTCAATACCTCTTGAGTAGTGATTAAGTGACTGAGACCCTTATTAGTCCCACAACGGGGAAATTCCACCTCCGCATTTAACCCATCCGTGAAGTGAAACACCACATACACTCTAGTGAGCACACACACATTAGGGGGCAGTGAGCACACTTGCCCGGAGCGGTGGGCAGCCCAATCCGCAGCGCCCGGGGAGCAGTTGGGGGTTAGATGTCTTGCTCAAGGACACCTCAGTCATGTGCTGTCGGCTCTGGGGATCGAACCGGCAACCTTCTGGTCATGAGGCTAGTTCCCTAACCTCCAGCCCACGACTGCCCCAAAAAGGTGCGGATTGTTTCTGCCCTGTTTCGAACCGGGGACCTTTCACGTGTGAGGCGAATGTGATAACCACTACACTACAGAAACCACGCGGCAGCTGTGGCAGTGCATGGCAGCTGCGTTGTGGTGACTTGAATTCTGAGGGTGTCACCAAACCTTAGTGCATCTATCTGAGGTATGAAAAAACACAGTCTGTTTAATCATAAATGAGGTTTGTGCTGTAGCTGCACTGCTACATGTGTATATCAAGCTTCCAAGGGGCAACCTCCTCCACAAGGTCATTCATGAACTTAAAACGAGGTTTTTCTTGTTGCATGTTTTGATGTGAAGAAGCGCTTGTGCAGCTAATGACAAAAAAATGTTCAAATTTAAAACCTGGTCGCATGTTCGGAAATCCGATTGGAATTAGATTTGAAACCACCTACAAAGGTGGCTCGAATCCCACTGAGGAAAAACCAGATTTAATATGGCTTTTTGCCATTCAGACTATAGAAAATATATCAGGTTTATTGGATTTGACCTGCCTTTGTGAACAAGGCCTTAGCATGTCCTTGAATGAAGTCCACAATGCCGTTTAACAGCAAATCCCATTGAATAAGCCATGCTAACTACAACGGTGAGAAAAATCCAGAATACATAAAAGCCACATGCACACACATAAACACATATGTAATGATGAGCAATAAACCCAAGGCAATATATATCAATTAACAAATGATGTGCAGCCATAGTGAATCTAATTCATGTGTAGTTTATGAACTGCAGCAGATTGGCTGCATTACACTTACCTATTATGGACCGCTGATCTTTACATGGTTCAAATCCACACTCAGGCCATCAGGCCAGACTCTTCACTTTGACAGCTCTGTGCAGCAGGTATGTTAGAAGGTCCGAATGAAAACAGATGCAAATGAGCTGAATGCTCACAATGAGTTGCTGTAAACACAAAATGAACTCATTCTTTCTACCATGATTTGTAACACTTCTTTACGTTCAAGTTCTCTCTTAAAGAAGAAAGTAATCAATGCCAAGAAAAGGTTACTGCAGACAAACTTGCTGGCATAGCCCATATTAGAGCAGATCCATTGGCTGAGATGCAGACATGGACATGGTCTCTTCCACTGTCGGCTGTGACACAGAGTTAGCTAGTTTAATTAGGAACATGTTCAGCTGCTTATATTTTCTAGCAGGTAAACCTAGAATGTTTCCGCCAGTACAACCTGTGAACTGACAGCTCGGTATGTTGAAAGACTGAACAGTCAATGAGGAGTATGCACTTGATTGTTTGTGTGTCCCATGGTGACAAATGCTAACAGTCACACCCTCACCTGTAACAGGATGGACTGACTACGTCTTCTTAAAACTCAAAACACAAAACGACTTTAATTTTAATCAGATTTTGTCATAGATTTTCTTTAGGACATTTAAACCAAACAATAATTTAAACTGCATCTTTGCTTATAAACATATAAAAGGATTTGCAGCTGGCACACAAGTCTACAGGTAAGATTTCTCGGAGTATGAATACATGGTTTTTGTGGACTCCTTGTTGCTTAAAATGTGTG
The DNA here is from genome assembly GCF_015220715.1 of Pygocentrus nattereri. Classification (NCBI taxonomy): domain Eukaryota; kingdom Metazoa; phylum Chordata; class Actinopteri; order Characiformes; family Serrasalmidae; genus Pygocentrus; species Pygocentrus nattereri. The sequence continues at coordinate 20,286,621 of NC_051239.1, forward strand.
TTGTACATGTATGACATATTGGGAAATAATGACCTTATAATCCACTGAATCCAAAATATAAGACAGCATTTAAATAGTTCTACTGAAATCAATTTAGAGCACAATTTTGGAATAATATCATTTGTTAGGTTTCATGAATATATTTCATTATGTTATTTCTTGGGGACGACATTATACATTCTACTAATAACAGTAAGACAGTATTGGCCTATGTAGTATTTTGATTTTGGCTGATCTGTATTCCTTTATAAATAATGCGAGTCAGGTAAGCATCCTCATAAAGCATCTGAATTTTGCTGCTACACCTACATTTGTATTTAAAAGTCTGTCAAATGACATTTTGTTGATTTTCTAAATGAAAATCCAATGAACAAAAGCTAAATTTCAAGGGGAAAAACTGCTTTTGTTGCACAAGCTTTTTATTTTTGTCTCCAAATATATTAAAATAGACAAGCAACCAGTAATTGTGCATTAAAATGTGCAGACTCTATAGAGGATATGTTAACTTAGTTTCACCTCACAGAAAACATAATTTGACCAGTGATGCCCAAACTTGCACATCAAAGGTTTGTAGCATTATTATGCTTAATTATGCAAAGCAGCTTGTTCAAACTGGTCTTTCATTTATGAATTTAAAATGCCAATTTAGCTGTAAAAATCAGGAACTTTTCGGCCATGAAAATACAAGATCGGTGCACCTCTATTGAAATTTAATGATCACACAAAATACTTCAAGAGTTGACACGAAACTGGTGGCTGGCCCTTGCTGTACAAACTTCTGATATACAACAAGTGTGAGACATCTGTCTCTCCAAGCCACATTTGACCACCAAAACCCCTCCCATCATAAGGCATGTGATGCATAGCTGAAATTACATGCATGAAATGCATGCACCCTAATGTGTTACCACTTCATGGCTGAGCTGCTAGTCACTGTTGATACTAGACACAATTAGCAATTACATACATACAACTCCCCCCACCCGCCCGTCTCCCAACCCCCAATTTTTGGACATTATAATTAAAATGACTCAGAACTGAGACACTGTAAATTATCTCTTATATTAAAGGAGGTATCGAGCAGAATGAAGCAAGATTGGGAGAAGGAAGCCATATTCGTCCGAGTGGAGATGCAGTGTGAACTAGGGGAAAAGACGGGGACAAAGCTGATGGAAATGAGAGCTCACTGTGTAGAGGAGACAACCATCACAGAGTGCTACTACGACACGGAGAGCTTTCTACTGGCCTCTACCCAAACCTGGCTGAGTCAGCACGACGGCCACTGGAGACTGATTCTGGAGCAGAGCCCGGATCACAGTGAACCAAATAAGACGAAAAGATCAGAAAAGGACCAGGATGGCAACGAAATGCTGGACAATCCAACACCTTCAGCAAGGGCAGGTAAACAGGGTAATGCTGAAAGCAAACGAGCACCAACAACACAGATCAAAGATCCAGGTGAAACCTCAAGTCAATCTCAAAGTCAAGTTCAGGATCCATGTACTCTATGTGCCTTTTCTGGTAGACCCAGATATACTGAGCTGACAGACCACATCTCCATCATTAAGCAGCTTGCCCAGTCTCTGTCAGTCTCCATAATCCCAAGAGAAATACAGCACCTTAGCATAGAGAGCTTTCTGGAAACTGCCAAAATCCAGATTTATGACAGCTGGATTAGGAGCAGGAAAGTGAAGTACTCATTGCCTAATGCCTGCTCCCTGGTCGTAGAGACAAACTTCAACTTTCCCAGTGCTGCTCCCTCTGCCGTTTTGATCATGAACGCTGATGTGCTGAACATCAGCACAGAGCTGGAGAAGATGGACAGGTTGTGCACACAGCTGGACCTTAAAATTAAGCCTTAAATCAAGCTGAAGCATATTATGACATTATAATAAGATCATCACAAAACAGCATTTGCCCTGCAGACTCATCCTGAAAACCACCTATGAACGTTCTATAAACAAGAACTGTAAGCTGTGTGTTCGGGTTTATATGAGAATTCACAGGCGTCGTTTCATGCCCCGTTTCACATCAGAGAAAAACTCACCCTGAACACCAACTGCTGAGACATTCATGGTTTCTGGAGCCATTTCCCCTCTTTTTTATATTAGCTTAAAGACAATGCAGGCTGCAGGCAAAGAGCAGCCAGATTAGACTTAAGATCGCTAATGCATAACAGCATTATATGTCATTATAAGACCCCCGCCCCCACCCAGGTAACCTTTGACCATTTCTATTGGTCTGTCAATTAAGACATTTACACAATCAAAAGACGATACAAGGTTTTTGGAGTACAAGTGAGATCATTAAATAGCCACAATGAACTTCACTCCCCAGCTTCTTTATTAGAAACCTCTACTTTGTAGACTGACTGATCCACCAAGGTGCTACAGCCCATCTGTTGCTATGCCCAGTCTGTGTTAGCCATCCTCCAGGCCTTTATCAGTGGTCTAGCCTGGATTTTTAATAAGTAATTCAGCTGGTGCCATAGAAGTATTGCATTTTGATACCCACTGTGTATATGCAAGGTAGGTGTTTCTATTAAAGTGGACAGTGAATGTATAACAGACATCATATAAAGACTACAAAACAGAGAGAGCATTTAGTTACTTAATCCCTTCTACACTACTCCATTCTACCAGTGGTACCCACTTACAGACACTGTGTTAAAGCAAATGATCCTCTTATTTAATTATTTATTAATTAAGTAAATTATTTAATTATTTAATTAATTATCTTTATTCTTGTTTTAATTAGTTCTCTTTTATGGAGAGCAAAACATGATTGTCAAATTGTGATATGACCAGCTGCAAAATGCCACAGTTTATGCACTACATCTTTCCAAAAATATATCACATCAGATGATATGTAAGTTTGTATAAAGTTGTAATTAAATAAAATGAGCAAGCACCCTATGCTTAAAGAATGTCTTATAAACCTGATACACACCATTGTTTTCAGGAAATGTTCCACAATACTGTAGATGGGAACCAGACAGAAAACACATTTCCAGAAAGAAAACTTAATATTTACTTTTAGCTTTCGTGTACTTGCTGCAGGTATTTCCAGCTGCTTCCTCAACAAAGTCTTAAGCATCCAGCGACCAATGGCAATTGCACGTTTTTGACTATTAATACTGCTAAAACTATAAATCAGCATTATTGTGCGACATCAACACATATATTGTCTCTGGGTATACACGCGTCATCCCACACACCACAAAAGACCACAGTAGGTATTAAAAGTAGGGATAAGTCTTTCTCCACCATACACTCAAAATAATGAATATTTCAGCATCTAAACAATAAATGTAAAACCTTCTACCTACACCCTTTTCCTTGGAGTCCGAATTCGTAGTGAGCTGTGAATGAACTACAGGTGGTTAAAAATGTAGGGGACCTATTTTCAGTTACAAATTACACTCCAGGCATTATATAAACACGTGTACTATTTGGCTTGCACTGCTGTGCATCCCCCACACAGTGTGGAACTCAGGATTACTTGGCATCACTCTCAGAAGCCATGGAAAGCAGAATTAAGCTTTTCTTCAAAATTCACTTGCATTTATTGCAGCACTGACTTCCCCCCCAATTTCAGGTTTATGATAATAAACATAAGCAAAGTGATATTTGGAGGGGGAAAAAAAAAAAAGAGTAGAAACAATTTCCCCATTTGAACTATTCCCAAATGGAGTAAACTACTAGTAATGGAAAGGATGTAGTTAGAGAGGACATTTCAGAAGTAGTTTAATATTCTGGTTAAGACGGCACAATATGGACACAATACAGGGTTTTACAGTGCATTTGCCAATTTACATCTCAAGGTTAGGAGAAAGCACAAATGTTTACTTAGACGGTCTGCAGCACTCATAACAAGTGACATTCATTCAGTATTGTTTATAAATGGCATGAGATTCAGTTTTATAGTGTAATCTTGAGAAAGACTGAGAAAAACAGTAAGTCCTAATAATTTCTGAATAAAACTTTGTCATCTTACTGCCAGACAGAAGAAAGTAAGATTTAAAAAATGCATAATAAGCTTGTAGTTTTTTTCTGTGTGATGCTGCATTTTTGATATCAGGAACGCCACGGCTCCTTGGCAAAACATTTACTGTAGAACCCTGAAATTACATATGGTGATTAGTTTGCCACATATTAAAATATCAATATACCTTCTAACGCACTAAAACACATTAGTAAGCCCTCGACATACTTCAGGTTTATTTATTTACTCAAGTAATTTATGATGGTTGGATTATGTGGATGTCTCGATTCATACAAATAGCCAAATGCTCACAGCATTCAATAAAATATTCTGTGAATGGTTATGAGGCTAATTTGCATATTGCACTCTTGTGTAAAAATAGTATGGTGAAGCCTGACGTCACAGCATTTAAAAAACAATATACTGTGCACCACTAACTCACACGCAAGCACTTTCATAAGGTTCTCCACATGCCTCTCGCTGCATGAACCCAAAGGCCTTGCTTTCAGCCAGCACTTACTACATGAAAGGACGGCATTAAACAATAATTAGGCTCAGCGTAAGTCTCCACAGAGATGCTGACTTCTGAGATTAAAGAAATATGAAGGAGTCAGTTTCTTCACAGAAAAATATGAAGGGACATTTTGACTGAAAAATAAACAAATGGAATGATGTGATAGAAGTACGCTTTGCATCTTGCCTCCACACTATTCACCACAGTACTGAAGGACAATCCATACAATACATACCAGTGTTTCCCTTACGGACACAATGTATGCTCCTAATCACTGCACTGCCCTCTATAATCCGTTTAATGGTTAAAGATTTTGCAGGAATGGCCAACAAGTGTGATTCAGAGGCTAATTTTTAAATGATAGAGGATAGCAGTATGAACCGTTATACCCATATATTTCCATCTCACGCCATTTCATACATGTATATATATATATATATATATCTTTTGCTGCTTTGACAGTCTTCCACTAGATTTTGTAACACACCAGACACTTGTTTCCATGTACACACAAGAGCATTATGCTGGGCTATAAAGCCCAGCTTGAAGTCAGTACTCCAATTCATCCCAAAGGTGTCGGATACAGTTAACGTCAAAGCTCTGTGCAGGCCAGTTAAGTTCTTCTACATCAAACCATTTCTTTATGGACTACATCATGGTTAAATTTACATTATGCTGGGAACAGACTATTCGGCAGAGTGTCACTCTACCAAGGGGTCCAAATCATGAACAAGGACATAATGTGTCACTGATGCAAAGCACCAGCATGTAGTACTGCCATAGTAATGCATTTTGTTTTCTAACTTTACCATAGCCCCACTAACTAAAGTAGGTTGGGGTGGAATAATGTGAGAAAGCGAAATACATCATTATGCTTTGTTCTGGGGACGGCCACACACTGGGCATCCAGTCCCTAGACATGCACAGCTTGTCCCATGCACTCTCTAGTCATATGTATAAGGGACTAAGTTAGAAATGATCATGTATTTCTCTCTTTCTCACTCTCTCAGCAGCCCACCGAGAACTCTTCCAACAGTGACGGTAGCTCCCCCTTGTTAAACGTGAGTTAGTCAGTCCTTGACCATTATTCCTCCTCCACTAAACTTTACAACTGGCACCACGCATTCAGGAACGTATATTCTCCTAAACGCAGATTTAACCGTCACACAGCCAGCATCGCTCACTCACTCACTAATTAGGAGAGATGTCCATAAACATTTGGTCACACAGTCTCTATTACATCTCCTGTAAAGTCTAAGGCCTGAATATTGAAAACACACATATAATGTGTCACAAACACCGCAGGACTGTACCACCCTCCACTCACATAATAATACAGTCAGATGAAAAGTCCCGGAAACACCTAAACTAAACCTAAAATAATACAAGTACAGGATATAATGTAAGAAACACCGTCTCTTCTTTTGGATTTCATGTTCAGAACTGCATTGGGACCTGCTCGGGCGCACGCACATAAGAATACTTCAGCACATCGGGGTTGCTAAGCTTTTTCAGGCTCTGAGATGAAAGCGTTGACTCTCTGAAAAACATCTCTACCGCAGCCGGTGTCACCACTGGCACAATTTAGGTTACAGCACGTACATCTGTTTATAAATCTTAAGAGCCCAGACTTGAGCACTAAAGTGCCCTTTTGTTTCAGAGATGACAGAGCAAGTGGTTGCCGGACTTTGTAATTACTGTGGTGGTTTTCTTCGTAGCAAATGAGACCAGCAGCCTTCAGCCTTTTAATTTAAACAGACGGCTTTTGGACGCAGCACCCCTGTTTTTACAGCCACAGACTGTTGGGGGGGGGGGTGTTGTGGGAGATGTTATTAGTTAATATTATTAGTTAATATTATATTTTGCCCAAGAGGTTATCATTGGATTTTTGTGACAAAGAAAAATGAAAGATCTTGATCTTGACGATGTGCTGTGAACACAGGGATCAGGCTCCACATGCAAAATCGCCAGACGACAGAAACGCATCAAGATCTACAGAGCAGGAATAAACACACGGCAGTCTCTCAGATCTAAGGGACGCCATCCACTGTATGATTTATTCAAAGACTTTCTTCTGCGCTCTTTTAGGCGCCTTGCTCAGCACGGAGTTATGAAAAAGTGACATGCTGGCATTTTTAATAATTCAGGCTACAGTAAGCTACACATGCATTTTTAACCACGAGGCGGTTGAGATGCTTCTAAAACGAGCAGAATCCGTGTCTGCGGTGTGTTTAGTCAGGACCCCAGTCAGCACGGGTGGACCAGATGAGCGCTAAAACAAAACTCATTATTCAGGGCGACAAATAAACGCGTTGCAGTGTCTCAACACTGGCCCTGTGTGCCTCATGATAAAACACGCTAGATGCACAGAACAACGGATGAACCCAAACCCGCTTACACTGCGACCTATGACAGCACATCAGCAGCATCTGTATGCGAGGAATGTTCGTCCTGGCTTAGGCTGCGCACTACGACGCGTCTCGCCCGTCCGCCGCTTTGTCGAGGTGTATTCCCGATTCCCACTGCACCGGGAAAATCACTATATAGCGTTTAGAGGAATCGCGTGCTACACTGGAAAATGTCTCCCATGTAGATCAGAAGCGGAAAAACAAGCCCGGCTGCAACCACAGAGCCACACTGGCGCAGCAGCCGGCGAGACGGGCGCCTATGTAATAAACATGTAATAAGAGCTTTCCCGCACCTGCAGACTTTAAGGGCGAGCACCCGCGCGGGGACATGACCGAAACAAGCAGGGAATGCGGTCAACACTCAGCCTCGCCCGGCGCCCCGCAGCAAAGCAGCGGCGCTCAGATGCTCCACGACATGTGCAGCTCCCAGGCCACCACCACCAGCCCCCGCCTAAGACTGAAGCCCTGGCATACCAGCAGCATCCCTCGCTTTGAAGGGTATCTTCAGTGCTGTGGCGCAGTCGTGACGCCGAGCGCGGCAGATACTCCGGAGCTGAACCACCTCTAGTGACGCAAGACCATCGCAGCCGTGCGTCTGAGACGCGAGAGCGCGAGAGCGCAGCTCCGCCGTGACCGAGGCCGCTTCTTCAACACTCACCCGCTGAAGGAAAACGCCGTCGCCCTCTTCACACAGACTCCGCTGCAGGCGCCGCGCCGCGCTCCGTCGGGCTGCTATGCGTGGCCGTACGTTACAAATGCACCACGTCTGCTCAAAAACAGCTCCAATTTCGACATCGCTCCATATCCCAGGAACACGGCCGCTCCGCACGACGGCTACATTTCTAAAAGGCGCCTTTCCATGGCGCGCGCGCGCACGTCTTCCACAGGAGCATCCTCCAAAGTAACGCTGGCGTGGGGTCGCCCACGACACGACACGACCGGGCGGGCGGGCGGCGGAGAGAAGAGGGGCCGTTTGCCCACAACTGGGCATCGACACGAGGAAGCGTCAGGTACGAGCAGGATGAACCAATGGAGGGTCGACTCGGCATGGCTAGGTCCCGCCTCCACGCGAGGCAGCCAATCATTAATTAGGTCAGCACCGTCGCGCAGGTGCCTCTCCCCCCCGCTCGCCCGCCAGCTCCCGCTGATGCTGTCGGTACGTGGAAAGAGACAACTTGATAAAATGGCGAGCCAGACGGGTGCTTAAAGACTTTAGAGTCAAACGGACTAGAAGAAGCTTTAAGCCGCATTTTAAACGAGCTAATGGCCTTTTTTACGACTCAGCGTCTTTCTTTAATTTGAGAAGGTGCTCTTTTGCAGGCTGGTCGGTCAACTGCAAATAACAAGCGCTTTAACTCAAACGAGCTCCTTTAAAACTCTCCCCTAAACTTTACCCCGACAAATAACCAGCGATAACGGACATTAACGCTCCTCGACATACACGGAGAACCCAGCTATGGATGCTCGTGTACAGCGGCACCCAGCGGCCAAACGAAGCACTGCTCCTCAGCAACCGCCAGTGGAGAACTGTGCACAAAGGTGTTACTTGTCATTTTCCCCCAAAGCCTATAAAAAAGTGTATAACAGTCATAAAGTGAACATCCCTGACACTGTGAAAAGAGGAAGGGGGCATCACTTTTAAAGTGTTTTCTGAGAACTGTATTGATACCGTTTTGCATGACTTCGTCCACAGTATTTGAATTAAATTGCTTATCGCATGAACACTTTTCAGACTGAACTGACCACAGTGTGTAAAAGATTCGCACAAAGACCTTGAGAGGAGACGATCTGCCAAATCAGCAACTTTATTTTACAAATGAATGCGATTTTAGTATCTATTGACATTTCTCCATCATAAAAAAGCAATTTACAAGCTCTTCAAAACAAAATTAAAAAAAGCAGCACAGACTGATTATGAGCAAAATATATCATTTGAATAAATATAATCTTATATTTCATGCTATAAAATAAAATTCATAAATGACGAGTTGTTACAGCATCGGCACCAGCTAGCTTCATGTACTTCATAGTTGTATAAAACAGTAGAGTTCTGAGGTTCACAGTAGGGTTTTGTGAGGTTGTATGTATAGTGGAGTACAGAGAGTTGGGCAAGAGAGATACTTCCAGAGCAAAAGCTAAAAGATCTCCAGTATTCCTCCATGCTGAAGCTCTGTGCTCATCCCATGCATACAGAAAAGCAACAACGGAAAAAAAAAAAGGCAGGTGCATCCAAGGCACCCATGAGGCAGACTGTTTTTGGGAACCAATGACTGAGGACTTGCTTCCCCAACCTGAAGTAAAAGTGCACAATTAAGTTGACTGGAACATACAAAATGAATTGCATGTCCAAAGTGGCCATTTCTGAATACTAGTAAGCCCTGAGATCTACTTTTTTTTGCCATATCACTGAATACATGAGAGTTAGAAGCTAACAGAATTTCAGAGACTGCTCAACATCAGAAATCCACTTAGTTTCTGACCGTCTAATTTGATCTGCAGTCCCAGCGCAAGGGGAAGTGGAGGAGATCTTTGTGGCTCTCAGGGAAGCAGGGTGTCCCTCCCAAGATCCCTTTCATATTTGACACAGATAAAAAGGTGCAATGTTTTAACCGGCTTGCATTGAGGTGGCAGATGGATGGAGTACAAACACAGACAGACACACGAACAAAACAAAAGGCTCCACTCATGCACAAGGCTCTGAATCCCATAGCCTATACATGGGCTGTGGACAATGACGACCACAAGACGGCCACACCTTAGAAGCATTTTCACTCAACTTGTCCAAATGTTCACAAAATCTCATATTAAACAAAACCAAAGATGAAGAAACAACAAACTTTAAATCCTCTCCTGATCTTGAGTAAGCTGGACTCCCTGACGACCTGAAACCACTCGTTTTGAGACGTGACGCTTCTGTAATTCGAGAGGCTGTCGGACAGCAGTAGGAAACTGCTCTTAAAAAGGTTATTGCTTTTGCATATTACACAGTGGAGAAATGTTGGAAGCAGAGAAACGATGGAAGACTTCAAGATTTTCTTTATATCTAATATCAGTGTTCATAAACTACCTGAAGTAAGTCAGCTTCATTAAAAGAACAAGCTGCAAATTCAAAAAGTAGTCCCACAACCTTCCATGTAAACACTTCTTTTGATTCCTGTACACGGCCCATACTGAACTCTTGGTTTTCTGTGAAGACTTGAACAGAAAGAGTGAACATGTATTCTAGTCATCAACTCGAGTCGGTTGGTTGAATATAATACAATTAGAATCATTCTTTAAATCACTTACAAGTATGCAATAAAACCATAAATTGACCCATAACCTATACGTATGCACTTTTTTTGTATATAAAATCATCAATAAATACACCTGACCAGTCTAACAGCACCATTTAAATTCATTAACCTCATTAGAAGATATAGTTAGAAATAGTTGAGGCCTTTATTTTTGAGTCCCATTAAAGAGGAGTAAGATATAAGCTAACCCCTTCTATAATGAATATGGAATATATGTTTAGATTACATTAAGAAGTTACGTTCATCTTAAGTGCATGCCAGACAAAAATAATACATCTAAATTACTTTCCAGACCAAAGAAAACCCCCAAAATAAAAATAAAATAAACCAATCTGCATTTCAATATTTCATTATATATGTGGTGACCACCATGCAGTACATCTTACATCTATAAATGGTCTAGCATGCACCTCTTCACCACTCTACCAAAAATAAAATAATAATAATAAACCAAAGAGTGGCTGACACACTTGGCAGAATCATTCTGGCAAGCTAAATTAATAGTCCGTGGTTAAAATAATTGATTTTTCAAGAGGTAGCTTCCAGTGTTTGAAGCCGTCTGATTGTCCCATTTCTTATAACTTGCTACAATCTCTTCCTGTCAAAACTGCATATTACATTTAATGCAAAACCTCTGCTACTGCATGTTAGCTCCTCAGCTCGACATAAAAAGCAACTGATAAATATAAAAGCAAAAGAAAAACGTTCATAAGCAAATGATCAAGGGAGGACCCAAACAAGAACATCTCAAGTTGATTAATAAGCATATGCATATAATCTTTAGGTGAATCTCTATACATATGGCCAGACTGAACTACATGCAGAAATAATACATAATACTTCCGTCCTCTGAAGATCACTTTGGGAAAGGATACGTCAGGGAAGTTTACATTATTTGTGGCAAGGCACAGATTTAATCGGAATTCCTTTCCAACTCGTTAAAACTTTCACAAATCATTTTACTGTTCTACACATCTAGAGCCTCGCCTTCGACGACTGTGTATGGCTTAATTGATGTTTATCTTACAAGCATGTGTTTTCTCATGAACTCACAATTAAAGAAAACTAGGAGAAAAAAAAAATTCAAATTCAAATCTTAGTAACTTTTTCTCCTGATCTTGGGAGAAACTCAGATGGCTGTTTAAAAGAGTGGGAGTCTGGGCCACTAGGTGAAAAACACTTTCACACTTTGCCCAGGTTCATTTGTTCTAGGGGCTGGTTTGCCCTCTTCAGATTAATGTGCGCCATACAGAACATTATGCATTTTTGGTTTTCTCTTTGGTTGGCGGCCAAAGCTGCATTAACCGCTAGGAGGAGTTGATAAATTAAACTAACCTAGTTTCTCAGACTGTCTGTAAAACACATGCATGGTGTTATTCTTAACCAAACCTGGCACTTCTCCGTGTTACCCTACACAGAGACACAACATGGGCTGCATATATAAGACCGGTTCTGTAACCTTTATTGCCCAAATAAACGATCTTCTAGGCATAATAAAAGTTATCCTACTTCAGGTGGCATGGGCTAAGCTGGATGGCATTCAATCACAAGTTTAGCATTTTCCAGTCTTATGAACAACGAGAGGAAAATTTGTTTTCAATTCGGATGGATCAAAAAATGATATTAATGTAAGGACAAACCGGTTTAAATGAACTGAGTTCACTCTGTGCCTGAGGAATTTATAAAAGAAAATATTAAACTATTTAAAAAAAACAAACAAACAAACAAAAAAAAAACAAAAAGCACCATTATGAAAGCCAACTGTATGGAAAACCAACCACTACTGTAAAGAAAAAGGGAATGCTGTCCAACCCCATTAAAAAATATCACACTTTAGACAAAGGCTATGCAACACCATTACCCCAAAATAAGTGCTATAGTTGCTGGATAAATATTCTAAACTATTCAACAGAGAATTTGATGGAAATGAATATCTAGCCTAAGTGGTATCTGTTAAGCAGGCAAAGAAGCCCTTGAGCAATGTGCAAGTCAAGTGTGTTTCTCTGTTGGAGCATCAAAGACCACAAATTACATTCTGAGAGAATAACTAACATGGCAGAGGAGTTTTGAGGGCTGTGAACTGAGAGCAGTGAATCACTCACTAAAAAAAAAATAAAAAAGTTGAATAACTACCAGAGATTGTCACTTAGACAAGCATATGTACTTCTGAACCTACAATATGAAATACTGACAGGAAATGCCCAGTACCCATGTCAATGACTTTGCTGGAAATGTGTCAACTTCTACAAGTTACATGAGGCTAGATATACATTAGACCGCTTAAACAATAGTTCTACAGTGTTTCAAAGACCATTTATGGAGATGCTAAGTTTTTGTGCCTTTAAAAGCCTAAACATTACACTATACTACTTCTTCAGAACAACCTCAGACACCAAAGAACGGATAAACACTGCAACCGTCCGTACATCTTTTTGCCTGAGCTATGCATTTTTCTCAGAAACCACTTTTAGATCAATTTCACCATAAAGCTAATGATGCAGTGAAAACCAGCATTCTTTTCAATGTTGTCATCCAAACACACGTAGAAACAGAAGTCTCACTCTTCAGGAAAATCATTTACATTCTTAAGCATTTCCAGCTCAACGACATGCTTTTCTAAAAATCACAATTGATAATACACATAAATAATAATGATTGTTAACAGGACTTTCGGCTAAAAACTAACTTCAGTGTTTGTCATGTAGACTCCAGCTCTGACGTCTTGGAAATCTCACACACACACACACACACATTTTCTAAGCCGCTTCTCCCTCAGGGTCACGGTGGAAATCACATTATCAAAATGTAAAAATTGTCTTTTTTTTTTTCTCATCTGTACCTTTCTGATGCATCGAAATACACCAGAAACCACTGTTCCTCTTATATTGGAATTCACCCTGAAGAAAAAGCACAAATCCAACTAAAACCTTTACCACAGTTTGGTAGGAAATAAATTTGACCTGTTTTGCACACAAAAAAAAAAGGACGGAAGTTATCTTTATCTCTGCATTGGCTAAATCGAGCATTTTCTGAGGCCGCACGCTTTCACAAGGCAGTACAATATTTGGATTTATTCATCAGGACAGAGAAATTCATGTCCTACCAACAGTGCAATGTTTCAAATTCTTTAAACTAGCATTTCTGATCTAGAGTCAACCAACTGGAGCTTTTAAAGGCAACAAAAGCTATTAATTCCCAAAAATGTGGCACGTGAGAACTATTGCAGAGACCTAGGTAAAACACAAACCACTGACTTCCAAATAATCCCATATTCCAGGCCATATCCCAGCAAAAATAAACAGGCTAAAGTGTCTAATGATCCATGTAGATTTTGGATGGGAAAGGTGGACACACATTAACAGATCCATTTCGGTCAAAATGATGTGGCAACTGACACCTACAGCTTTATATTTCAAATTATAATTATAAATGACATTTGAAAATTATAATCGTAAAGTGGTATGCCGAAAAGGTTACTACCTACGAAAAACCTGAAAAATACTACATGGTGCTAATCTCATTTATATAAATTTAAGAATTTGGCTTTATGTTCCTGACCTGAATAACATTGTTTTGTTTGTGATGCAACCATACAGTAAACTAAAATGCATTTTAGACTTTAGAAGTTTGAATTAAGGAGCTGGTTTTAATCATAATTTCTGGACTGCATAATATTCAGTGAAGAATTTGGTCCAGCACTAGAATTGATCTGCAAAACCTACAAACTGGCCATTATATGCTTTAAATGCCTAATAAATGACTAAAGTGAAAAACTGACAAAGGCTGCTCTTATCATTTAAAAATCAAGCTGATATTCGATTACTTCCATAAAAAATTTCTGAACATATAACACGAGCCGTTTGTTTTCATTAGCTTTAAACTCAGTTATTTACGTTTAACATCTACTTCCCTCTGAAAGCATAAACTCTAAATACAAAACCTAGACCACACTGATGAGAAGAAACAATGTTACATCATGCTATTTTGGGATGAATCCCGCTCCCACCCACCCACCCCCCCATCCTTGATGCACCAGGATGCATATTGCAGGTAGGCTGCAGGTAGGCTACACCCTTACCACCCTCTTAAGCACCTTTTTTCAGAAACATACATAATCTCTCCACAAAACAATGAGATCAATTCAAATTTCATACAATCTCTAAGGAATATTTCACTGAAGTACCAAGGCTTCGTGTAGTGAGGATGTTTTGTGCCAGGATTTTGCTATGTGAAGCATTTTAAACCCTATGAAACAAAACAAATGTTTTTTTTTTCTTTTTAAACAGAGGCTTATTCACTTCCTTTCAGGTTCTTGGCTATGAGGTAGAACCCGGTTGGAGTTGAGTAAAAGCTTACAATACTGTCTGTTATGAGTAAGTTACGTTGTATGATGAGGTATTGAACGGATGTGTCACACAAAGCTTTTGCACTGGCAGATAAAACCAATCCTTGTGAGTGATAGGCCTACTTCAGGCCACATGTGCAAAAACAGGTTAGGTAAAAGCATGATATGACAAGCATCTTATCTGAGCTTTCACATTATTAATTATTGCAACATGCCTATATTACTCTATGTTTAAAAACATGGAAATATATATATATATAAAAACTTGATAAAACATACTTTTGAAGGCCTTGATTATTGAGACCTTCTACCCAATTCTCTTCCCCAACTATGCGACTCCTTCCCTTTGAAAAACGTATTTCTTAAAAACATCATCTCTCTTTCAGTCCTGTTACACAAACAGATGACTTTCACAAAAATGGAGAAGTAGAAAATGCGCAAGGCAGGTTCATCATCCACTCAGCTGATTCTTTTAAAAACAAGTCACTGTGAAAAGAGCAACCTTTAAAGCTTCCTGTCACAGGACAAACAACCCATTAAAAACTTGACTTCTTAGTAATCACATCTGGACACAGGAGCTTCTTCAGGACTGCACTTGGCATTCTCATCGCTGATGTCATTCGCTGGCCCGTCATCAGCACATGGAGCTCTGTAAGTGACCTCTGAGGCATCCTCTGGTGCCCCCCGCTGGCCATCTGCTGCTTCCCCCAGAGAGTCTGTGTGGTTGTTGGCCTCGGTGCCTGAGCCCATGTGCTTCTTACGCAAGTGCTGGTTGAGGGTGCCCTGGAAGGGAAAGCACTTGCCGCAGATCTGGCAGTGGAAGGGTTTGTTGTCCGTGTGGCCACGGATGTGATACTCCAGCTGGTCTTTACGGGTGTACTTCTTGCCGCAGTATTTGCAGACGAAAGGTGTGATGCCCATGTGCAAGCGCATGTGGCGGTCGAGGCTTCCTTTCTGGTTGAAAGATTTGCCGCAGTAGATACAGATGAGGCGCTCGTTGTAGGGGTACCACTGGCTGCGCAGACTGCGTTCCCTCATGTCATTCTCAAAGGCCGTCCCTGTCGCTGCTCCCTCCCCATCCTCAGGGCCTGGCTTGAGCTGAGAGAGCACTTCGGCTGGGGCTGGAACAGGACGCTTAGGCCGCCTCTGAGGGCCACCGCGGAAACCACTGAGAATCGAACGAGAGGGACTAGATGGACTAATGCTGACAAAGCAGGATGAGGGGAGTGCCGAATAGGTGTATCCAGCAGGGGGCAGCACTGAACCATATGAACCCACACTCACAGCTAGCACTTGTTCCCCATCCACCAGTTCTGTGTGGTAGCCATCATCACCTGCCGATGAGCTGTCTGAATAGATGGGCCGGTCTGGTTTCTCCAGTTTGATGTGGACATCTGTCACTTGGCCATCCTTTCCAATCAGATCCACCTGTTCTGGCTCAGCCTCCATGGACACCTCCTGCTCTGACACACTGTCACTGCTGCCACGGTCAGATTGCCCCTCCTCTGCTAACTGTGCAGGGCCCCTGCTTGACCCCCTTACCTCTCCACAATGGCTCTTTCGTGAGTAGTAGGGTGGGGAAATCTGGGTTGGGTTTACAAAAATACCCCCTTCTGTCATTCCATTACATCCAGCCCGGGAGGAGGCACAATCTTCATCTGCATCTGCTCCACTGGGCATAGGGAGACTGATCTTGGAATGGATACCCTCCAGGATCTGTGTGCACTTGTCAATGACAGCCTGCATTTGCAAGAAGCTGGCAGCAGTGAGGAAGCTGATGACATCGCGCAGACGCAGTTCCATATGGCCCGTGTAGCAGAAAGCCAGCAGCTGTTCAAACACCTCAGGATTCTTGATCACGGAGATGGAGAGGCCACTCATTGTGCCCAGAGCCGAGTGGTCACGGAAGTAGGGCGAGCTGGCAGCCAGAACAGCCTTGTGTGCCCTGAATGGCTGGCCCTGGATGTGCACAATGATGTCGCAAAGCTTACCCTGGAGCCGGAGCTCATTGAGCTGGTTCAGGACAGTGTTGCTGAACTCGGGCACATCAAACTCTATAAAGCCACCTTCGTCCTCCATGACTCATTGATGTCTCTCCTGGTTTGCAGAAAACCTAAAAGGGAAACCCAACATGTGAGAAGGAAAGCCATTTCAATTATACATCCCAAAAATGGAAATGCAATCTAGGACACACAATATAACTACAGAACTAGTCATAAATGTTTTCTAAGACCAGTAGCTGCTCAAACCCCACTTGGGCTAGTCAGTCCACTAGCCAAAACTATGTTATTCCTTAGACAAAGAAGTATGCTGCTTAAATTGTCTGATCACATTTGAGAGGCTAACAGTTTAGAGATAAAAGAACACAAGGGTAAACATTCACATGAGGAATTAAACTAGTTTTGAGAAGATTGCAACATATAGTTTTCCTTAAAACCATTTTTGCCAATTATACCGTCATGTGAAAAAGTAAGCTCACTGTTTTTTTTAAACACCTACAGTGGGGAGAACAAGTATTTGATACACTGCTGATTTTTCAGGTTTTCCCACTTGCAAAGCGTGTAGAAGACTGTAATTTTTATCATAGGTACTCTTCAACTGTGAGTGATGGAATCTAAAACAAAAATCCAGAAAAATACATTGTATGATTTTTAAATAATTAATTTCCATTTTATTGTGTGAAATAAGTATTTGATACACCAGAAAAAGAAACTTAATATTTGGTACAGAAACCTTTGTTTGCAATTACAGAGATGAGACGTTTCCTGTAGTTCTTGACAAGGTTTGCACACACTGCAGCAGGGATTTTGGCCCACTCCTCCATACAGATCTCCTCCAGAGCCTTCAGGTTTCGTGGCTGTCGCTGGGCCACACGGACTTTAAGCTCCCTCCAAAGATTTTCTATTGGATTCAGGTCTGGAGAGTGGCCAGGACCTTAAGATGTTTCCTACGGAGCCACTCTTTAGCTGCCCTGGCTGTGTGTTTTGGGTCGTTATCATGCTGGAAGACCCAGCCACGACCCATCTTCAGTGCTCTTACTGAGGGAAGGAGGTTGTTGGCCAAAATCTCACGATACATGGCCCCATCCATTCTTCCCACAATACGGTGCAGTCGTCCTGTCCCCTTTGCAGAAAAGCATCCCCAAAGAATGAAGTTTCCACCGCCATGCTTCACGGTTGGGATGGTGTTCTTGGGGTTGTACTCATCATTCTTCTTCCTCCAAACATGACGAGTGGAGTTTAAACCAAAAAGTTCTATTTTTGTCTCATCAGACCACATGACCTTCTCCCATTCCTCTTCTGGATCATTCAGATGGTCATTTGCAAACTTCAGACGGGCTTTGACATGCGTTGGCTTGAGGAAGGGCACCTTGTGTGCACTGCAGGATTTTAATCCTTGACGGCGTAGAGTGTTACTGATTGTTTTCTTTGAGACTGTGGTCCCAGCTCTATTCAGGTCATTGACCAGGTCCTGCCGTGTAGTTCTGGGCTCATTCCTCACCTTCCTCAAGATCATTGATGCTCCACGAGGTGAGATCTTGCATGGCGCCCCAGACCGAGGGAGATTTTCTGTTATTTTGCATTTCTTCCATTTTCTAATAATTGCACCAACAGTTGTTGCCTTCTCACCAAGCTGCTTGCCTATTGTCCTGTAGCCCATCCCAGCCTTGTGCAGGTCTACAATTTTATCCCTGATGTCCTTACACAGCTCTCTGGTCTTGGGCATTGTGGAGATGCTGGAGTCTGACTGATTGAGTGTGTGGACAGGTGTCTTTTATACAGGTAACGAGTTCAAACAGGTGCAGTTAATACAGGTAATGAGTGGAGAACAGGAGGGCTTCTTAAGAAGAAGTAACATGTCTGTGAGAGCCAAAATTCTTACTGGTTGATAGATGATCAAATACTTATTTCACACAATAAAATGGAAATTAATTATTTAAAAATCATACAATGTATTTTTCTGGATTTTTGTTTTACAAAATTACAGTCTTCTACATGCTTTGCAAGTGGGAAAACCTGAAAAATCAGCAGTGTATCAAATACTTGTTCTCCCCACCGTAGGTGAGCACTTAAGTATTTATCATCCGCCAAGCAGTATGTATAGATAAATATTACATAACAGAATGCAAAACAAAGATCATTTGAATTTGCAAACATTTATTTAAAAATGAATTAACTGAGATGTTTTTTCTGTTGAAAAAGTTACCCCTGGTTTATCCAAGTGTTTCCTATAAGTATCTACCAGTTTCTGGCATCTGCTGGGAAACCTTTTGCCACTCCTTCATGCAGAATTATTTCAACTGTGTAATGTTTGTGGGATTTACAGAACAGCACGTTTCAAGTCCCCCCACAGCATTTCAAAGGGATTCAGTTTTGGGCTTTGACTACGCCATCCGACAACCCTCTATTTCTTCATTTGGAGCCATTCCTTGGTGGATTTGCTAGTATGTTTGGGATCTTTATCCTGTTGAAAGGTCCACTTCTACAGCCTCAACTTTTTGGCAGATGGCCTCACATTCTCCTCAGGCACACTCTGGTATAAAACAGAGTTCATAGTCGATTCTATGATTGCTGGCCCAGCCCTGAGGCAGCAAAGCAGCCCTAAACCATTACGGTTTGTATGAAGTTCCCCTGAACAAATGCAGTCTCTGGTTCTTGCCAAACATGGATTCTGGTACTGTGGCCAAATAACTTCAAATCCAATGCTGCTCAAAAAAGACATATTCAAAAAGCATGTTTTTCAGTCTTTGTTCTTAAACTTGATGCTTGTTTAAAGCCCTAGTCAGGAATTACTGAGCCACAGGGACCAGCACTCATTTACTGGGGTTTTAAGCAAGGAAACAACCAGTAACCACCATTTACACTTGCAAGTGACATATCAGTAATTGCAGTTGGTCTAATGACGTGTTAGAAATCCTGGATTCGAAGTAAGTACAACCACTGTACAAAAGAAAGCTGTGTTTGCAGTTGCAGACTTCTCATAACAATGATACACTCCGCACCATACTTTAATTTCATAACAGAAACTTTTCTTAGTCCTAGCATTTCCATTTAAAGAGAACATCTAGGTTGAAGATCTTTAAACAAGTATACACTTTATATCTACATCTGTACTTTGGACAGCAACAATCTGTAGTAAGATGCTGCAGCTGGACAATTTCACAGTGATTTGGGGGGGGGAATGCAGAGAAACAGACTGTACCCTATTTACCCTATTTTACAGAAACTCAGATCAACACAACGTCTTAAAGTGGAACGCCACAGATTTTTCTAGAGAAATTAACAGAGTCAAAATTGTTCACCATTACCAAATCAAATCAAATCAAATTTATTTGTATAGCGCTTTTTACAACGGATGTTGTCACAAAGCAGCTTTACAGGATTTCAGAAAAGACAAAGTTTCCACAGGACTGTAAGAATGTACAGAAACCCCCCAGTGGGCAAGCCAGGGGCAACAGTGGCAAGGAAAAAACTCCCTCAGAACTGAGGAAGAAACCTTGGGAGGAACCAGGCTCACCAGGACCAGGATTTCCGTTTGTCTACACTACAAATATCAACATTTTATCTGTGATCCATAATGACCAGTGAACTTACATGTGTCTTATAAGGTTTATAAAGTTTCTGGGTACAGTCTTTTCCTTACAATGCCCTGCATGTACCTCTCCGCCCTGCATGCCTTTTGTGTTTTTGGATTTGGCAGTGTTGCATCACGGTGTCAGCAGGACTCCCAGCTTATGAGAGTAACGTTATTAATCAGAGGAGCTGCCACAGATCACAGTTGCACCTCGCCGTCATACCCCATAAACTGGTGAGTAGCACGTAGTTTTTTTGTTGACACCGTCAATTTCCACTTGCCCTGGTTTCTTCTGCGTTGACGCCAGCGGGTTCAGGTTAAGTTTCTCTCTCTTCTTCAAACTGCTGCAAGTCATTTGTGTATTATGGTTCAAATCAATATGGCTGTATGACATTTTGTAAACAGACCTTATCAAAGACCTCCAAACATGTTACTAAAAATAGGTAAGAAAACTGTAAAAATTTACTGTAAACAAAAGCTGCTGCTGGTGTTATATCCGATTCAAGTTCCCCTCAAATTCATGTGTCCCTTGACAAATCAGGCCAACGGCAAGCAACACTGGAACTACAGAAAATGGAAAGGTTTATATAATAATAATAATAAAAAAAAAAATAAAAAAAAAAACGTTTTCACCCTTTTCCCAATTTAAATTCAGGCAAGATAACATGGCAAAAATAAGATTCAGTGATATATATTATTCTCAATTTGAGTAAACAGCAAACAATCATACCAATAAACACTTTTTGTACTGTTTGTTGCTGACTGAGTGAATAAGGTGGCCATACAAACTTTTTCTTTTTTCTTTTTTAAAAACCTTTTCACTTTCCATAGTTCCAGTGCTTGGCGTTGTTTCTGTTCTGTGAACGCGCACAGCTGTGGACCTGATTTATCAAAGGGAACAGGATTAAGAGGGGGGAACTGAATCGAATATAAGATCAGCATTAGTTGTGGTGAACAGCTGTTAAAAACAAAAGCACGTTACCTTGCGTGCATTGATCCAAGTTGAAACTGCGGTTTTGACAGGAAACACGAAGTAAACCTGGAGAAATAATTCATATTAATAAATATGTTTTAGGTCAAAACTATAACAAAACATAGCATTTATAACCATTTTGTGTTATAGCTTAATGGCACGTAGATTTTAGAGCCATTAAGTGCTTCGACCGTCTGGTTCCTGGTACTATATTGGTGAACAATTCTGACTCGATAAATTTCTCTAGAAAAGGTGCCTTTCACACCAAACCACTGAAAGATTTTGTTTGTATCTAAACCACTGAATGACTAACAAAGCTTGCAAATTATTGGAGTTCCCCTTTAACATTACGGACAATCATTTAATTAATGAAGAGGAGAAATCGCGGAAATCTTGCCAGGCTTATGACATCATCACACGCCTCAGCCTCTGCACCTCAGCAAGGATAACTTAGTCAGCAGCGGGAATTAACAATTAATACTAAAGCAATTACATGAAGCGCGAGCAAACACCACTGCAGCTTCGTGCATTTTCTGTGGCCTATCTGAACCATCATCCCTCTGACTGAACAAATCTAATTTAAACAGTTGTTGTTGGTGAAGGCAGCAGAATCCACTGCTCTAAAGAAAATTTCTGTAGGCTGTGTTTGAGGTCTTTGGCTTTATACACGCCCAAAATGATTGAGAACACAAACAGGTTCTTACGGTCACACTGATGAACTCCAGCAATCTCAATAAATGTGTTATTGTACATTTTAACACACATTTTCACAGTAAAAATGGGTAGAAATCCGAAGAGCTGAACAAAAACTATAACACAACCACCAAAACTACAAACGAAAAGGAAATGAAAAGTGGGAATGAAGACTTCAAAGTGTCCTACATGGGAGCGTGTCAGCAAAACGTGAAGAGCAAGTTGATAACTTCACAACACAAAAAGAGCAGTAGAACACGAAACCCCCTGCTTCTGTCACACCTGAATGTATCAAGACCAATGCACTGCTTCACTGGGAGCTTTAAAATGAAGCTGCTGCTGTGAAGTCAAGTAGCTAATTAAGCTGATTTGTTGAATCTGGTCTGGTCTAGTCTTAGAGCAGGGAAACGGTAATTGTGCTCCAGGCAAGGCACCCTTGCCTCCAGGACCCACACTGACAAAACACCAAACTAATCAGACCATGTTTTGCCTGGTAGCAGGAAAAAAAATGCAATACCACAGGTTTTGTCACAAGATCGTTAAAAAGATAAGTACAACATAGTATCTGCTACTTTGGCTGGTTTCCCACAGTTCCTTTATGTCTTGCTCTGATAGCCTTCACTGCTTGCCTAATTTTGCCCTTCTAGCTCCCTTCAGCATAATCATTTGCAGTCAGCAATCTGGGAACGTAAACACTTTCTCCGATTGCCAGAGCTTGCCAGGACACCTGTCCCACTACCCATATGTCTGTGTCCTGGCACAGTGAAAGCAAAAGAGGGGGAGCAGAGAGACATGTAGGGCAAGAAGCGCAAAATAATCTTAGAGGAAATCAAGAAAGAGAAAAGCATGTTATGGGTGAGTGGCTATAAACTGACAGCACACATAAATGAAAATGAAAGAAGTGACTAAGAAGGGGACGTTTGTTTGGTACGTCCTCCTTTACATTCTCCTGTCTTTATGTGGGCTGTAAGTTGAGCCTTACAGTGAGAGAGAGGCGTAACGGAGGCTGCCTGCCCACGCCATGTGTACTGAACTGAACTGCGATTTGACGAGCTGCCAGAGAATGTATGCTGAGTTGATCTGGTGGACTCAAGGGGCGAGTGCCATTGGCCAACTTCCAGAAAACTGGAGTCGCAGGTTTACAGCTCAGGATTCTGTTTTTAAGCAAATGGTAAGCTAGGTCTGTACAGTGTGTCAAAACTTTACATTACACCTTGGAATTCTTCTTCAACAGGAAAGCTGATTAACCACTTAAACGTACTATCCAGCACATTTGCTGTGTGATAACTGCACACATACAGAAGATGTAACGCACTATACTGTATGTGAAAGGTTAATAACCTACTGATATTTATGCAGGATGTTATAGTTGGCTTGTCCAAAAAGTTGCTTAGGTTCACTGCACAGACCTTTAGATCGAAGAGCCCAAGGTACACATTTAACATTTGCAGTTTAGGGAAAAAAATGATTTACCGCTTACCACAACATAGATGATCAGCCAAGACATGCGTGTCCAAAGTTTGCTTCTCTAGTTTTGTACTGGAGCTTGCAAGGTTAATGTAACAATTAGAAATATTGAAAGTTTATATTCAAGGCTGGGTATCAAAATAAAATACATTACTTCAGTAAAACAGTATTAAATTCTGTGTTGTTCAATGTCAAATTCAATAACTAAGTCTAATCAGCATCAGTAAACCAAAAAGCATACGTTTCAAAAATCAGGCTGGTGACTAACTGAAAGGTATGTTATTTACATCTTGCTGCACGATGCTGTGACCAGTCCATTTTTTTCACAGGAAGTCATTCTTACCTGTGGCCATCAAACTCTATAACTCCTCCCTCAGTGTGTGATTCAAAAAACTGTTCATATGTGCAATAACAACAATTGTGTGTGTAGAGTACTTAAATCTGGTGTACATACTGTAAATTCTATATATTGTCTTAAATTATTAGTAAAGTGTTTATTTTTACATAAATGGCTGCATCTGTAACAACTGCAATTTCCCCCTGGGATCAATAAAGGAATCTGAATCTGAATTTTTGCAACCCATTAAAAAAATTAAGAACAAAAAGAACCCCCCCCCCAACAAATATAACTTTTGCATTTAAAAAAAGAGCAAAAATTATTAATAAGGTGAAGATATCGGTGCTGGAGCTCAAACTATATTCTCAAACAGATTCGCTTAATTACAAAAATGGACAGACCGTGATCAAATTTGGGCTTATAATGGCTATTTCTACTGTTTTTAATCTAGAAGAGGTCTATTTTCATAGGTGCATCCCTAATGCTGTCATTACTGTGTGCCGATACCAACATTCAATACATTTTATGTACATATCCTCCAATGTCAAAACCAAGGCATCATGAACATCTGTAAAACGTAGAAAGTAGGACCAAATCTACCCGGATTAGTAGTATGAAGGAACATAATTTATTTCTACAGGGTTACAAATGCAGTAAAATG
Source organism: Pygocentrus nattereri (assembly GCF_015220715.1). NCBI lineage: Eukaryota > Metazoa > Chordata > Actinopteri > Characiformes > Serrasalmidae > Pygocentrus > Pygocentrus nattereri. The sequence goes on from NC_051239.1 coordinate 20,310,873, forward strand.
AATAAAATGCAGACATTTTAGCACAGTAGCCCAGTGTCACCTAAACATCCTACTCTTTCAGAGCACCGTAAACACGTTATAGAACATGGGTTTGAAATTCCGGTCCAGACTAAACATCGGTCTGATGGCCATATATCTTTTTAGAACATCTTTGAAAGTGGCTGGATGAACTGTTATACTGGTTGAAATTCTTCAGATATGAGCCCCGTCATAACCCTGGTACCAGTATGCCACTTATAATCGCCATGCTTCCACAAAAGGACTGCCTTTTAGCAGCTGCCTAACTCAGTTGGCTGAGCGCAAGAAGCCATAGACCTGTGCAGGTGCCAGAATTAAACTGTTGCCTCACTGGAGGTGGGACAGAAAATTTGAATAAGAAACTTCAGACGTGAACAACATTTAGCAGTTTTTGCTGGGAATGTGGGTCTAGTGTTAAAAATCTACATTTACATTTACGGCATTTGGCTGACGCTCTTATCCAGAGCGACTTACAGCTTGATCATTTTACACAGGCAGGCCAAGGCGGTGTTAGGAGTCTTGCCCAAGGACTCTATTGGTATAGTGTAGGGTGTTTACCCAGGTAGGGATTGAACCCCAGTCTACAGTGTAGATGGCAGAGGTGTTACCCACTACACTAACCAACCAATCTATATTTACTTTGCACGTTTAAGTTGCTCTATTAATCCCTAGATAACAACATACACTTTCAGAAACCACATAAGCAAGTCTATCTGAGATTACTTAAGAACTTGAGGCACTATGTGGAAAATGCGCGATGATGTAAGCATGCAGTTTGCGCAATGCTCCTCGGAAGTAACATTAGCCTCAAAACTCCACCAAAAAATTGAAGAAACATAAATCAAACGTCTTGTCTAATTAACTACAGTAGAGATAATTGTAAAACTGTAAACTATTTTTTTGCTGAACTATTACTTTATGGTATCATGTATATACAGATATGTAAAGTGTTAACTCTGGCATTAATGTAGACCTTCCCTTAGCAGCTGGTGACCCCAAACTCAGCCTTGAAGACAATCTTTTCAGATTTACAAGATAATTTGCAGGATTTCTCCATATAAAATTGAGCCCCTTACAGGAAAATATCCAAACCCCTTTTTCTGAGGACTGCCATTCACTAGGTTTTAAGGGTTGCACTTGGCGCCTCATATCAGGTCAATGCAGTACTGCTGTCCAGATCTTGGAATGAGGTCAATCCAGCACAAACTGGGCTTTCAGCCGAATGGGGCTGAATTTTTGCTTGTACCTGTGCTCTCTCATGAAAAAGACATACTATTAAAATGTACTGATAGATAAATCCTACAGAGCGCTCACTTGGAACAGGGCTGTTTGTAAAGCTGCTTTGTGACAACATCAGTTGTAAAAAGCGCTATATAAATAAATTTGATTTGATTTGATATTATGACTACAAAAAAAATATCAGAATTAAGGAGTGAGAAATTAAAGATAAAGCAACTGAAGGAAAGAAGCATTAGGAATCTAATAGTGAAAACATCATCAGCATGAGGAAACTAAGTGCTGCTGAAGGCCTGCTTCAAGATAAGCAGCATTTAGTCTATTCTGCAAAACAGCCAGCTTGGCCAGTACTGCCAAAAAAGCTTAACAAGCAAGGTCTGGCAGGAGGTACTTTGATAGGCCATAGAGGGGAAAAAAAAAAAAAAAGTATGAAAAACAACCGAGACAGCTGGCAGTTCTCTAGGAAACCTTTTCAGTGGTAAAGGTGACGGACGTGCTTAAAACAGATAAAATGATCTTACATAAGGGTCACCTGGCAATTAAAAACATACTTTTTTGCAAAAGTCTGAAAAATATTCCCCTAATCAATTAACAACCAACTCAAAGTATTCGCTGCATCACTCAAAAAAAAAAGGAAAAAGCAACAAAAATTAGCTGTCAGAAATCTTAGCACAAATAAATGATGGCATCACGCAGCCTGCTTTATGTACTGTACAATCAATGTCCATTTTTCTGCTCTAAAACCAATCTGCTTCTTCTGCGGATGCCATTAGCAGCCATTCACTGAGTCTAGCTATTTTGATGGCAAGAAAAGCTGATAGCTGAGCTAGATCAAAGGAAATTGCTGCACAAATTCAAAAGGATAATTAAGAATGGCTATAGCAGGCCTGGCTGGGGAAATCAGGCTTTGCATATCTAACAGGCATAATCACAGGGGATAAAAATATCACCAATTCACTCTCTTTCGCACTGTGTCCGCAGGTCAAAGCCATTCTTTCTTCTTCCCTTGTTGCTGTGGACTGAAGTTGGCCAAGACACAAGTATTCAAAGCCCATTGGGTTGAAACACAAGATCCGGAAAATTCATAATCTTTTCAGCAGCCTGTTCTTCACTGTAGATGGCAATTCACCAATGCTAAGACATTCGGCTTTTCTGACAAAGACAATGTTAACAGACAAATGCAAGATCGTCTTTGATAAAAGCAGATAAGACAGATAAAACCACAGGCTGCACGTTGATTGCCGACAGCAGAACTTGCACCAAAAAACATTTTACAGCTTGTTCTAAAGAACCATAGCCATAAAACCTTAAGGTTTACCAGGTGCAAAGCAATAATGCCTACTCATGCACAAGGCTTAATTGGTTTGGCTCCATCTGTTCTGACAAGCCCTGCAGGGAAAACGGTAAGAAACGTTGACTGGGTGGGACGTGCACGTCTCCCACAACACCACAATGCACCTACCTATAGGAGTCATATGGAACGAAACCAGGAACTTAAGACTTCCTGTAAAAATACTGAGATTAGGCACAACAAAGCCCTGGAAAGGCAAACGAGGAATCAAGTCTAAGAGGACAGTTTCTAGCCAAGTATCTTGCCCAGCCTGATGATAAACATTGGCTAACAGTGATTGGTATTTTTTCCAGTTTAACAAAAGCTTTGCTATGAATCTTACAGGACTACGTGGGGTCTGTTTGGAAAAGCCAGATCTCTTTAGAAAAGGAAAAAAGTAAGCCAAGCGAACCTTCAGATGATCCAGCTGCACTGGATGACGCTCTATCGCTCAACGCCACCACGTCGTGCTTTGTACATCATTTCATGCTTGTAAGCAGCTGAAAACTCGGTTTCTCTCCGTGCAGCTCTTCGAGATCACCACATCACCTCAGATAACGACGTGACGGGGCAAGCAATCTCTCGCAGATGCAGCCCTAATGTCATGAAATATGACCTCTAGAAATCAGCCTGAGACTCTAAACTTGACTCATTTCTACACGATGTGCCGTGCGAAAAATCAGCGCTTTCAGACCCGAAAATCAGTAAGATCGCAACTTCACGTGGAAGAACAGAATTGAGGAAAAAAAGCTAAAGGCCAGATCGTAAAAAGGAAGTCTGCTAAAAGTGAAACAAACTTCCACCCACCGTGTACACGACAAACACGTTAGCTGGTCCGTGCTACGTATATGCATGTATGTAGTTAAATACCAGTCAACAAGTCCACATCCTTCAAAACAAGCAGACACCCCGAGTCACATTCTTCTCTAGGCACTGCCCATATCAGCACCATTTCATAGTGCAGTGATTAACTGAAGGCGACGCCTCTGAACCACTCAGTAGGAGTTTCCCCCCCACTCTGTAAGAGTTTGCTGCACTGTAGGGACATATAAATATATACCCGTTTCCCATAAGCAATAGACGAGGCCAAGGTTTGTAGGTTAAGGTTTGGTGGTTCTTCCCGATCCATGCACCCAACACTGCGGACGCGGACTGGTTAGCTAAACCCCGAACAGGAGAAACTGGCCCACTTAGAGGGCGGCTGACCACACACTGCAACTACTTCGAAAGAATGATAGCTAGCTAAAGACAACGAGCAAGTTGACAACATTTACGTGAAACTTAAGACATGTCGTTTGGAATTAGGGTAACGTTAGCGAGAAGGTCGCTTCCTCGCAAACTAACGTTAACGTTAAGCCAGCTCGCCAGCGGTTTGGGTGTCGATAGGTTTCCAGTTAGCCACTTAGCTAAGGCCACTGGCAGACTGGGAGGTGTTAAGCATTTCGTGAAAATGTATTTAAGCAAACTTAGCCAGGTAACGTTAGCCACCTAGCTTTCGTTAGCTCGTTAGCTCTGGCCAAACTCACGGAATGCCAACAGAAAGCTAGCTAGCGTTAGTTAGCTAGCGAGCTAGGTTAACTCTGGAACTAGACATAGACGAAATCAGTCTCTTGCGCTGTAATATAGCCAATAGTCTGATTAAAGCAGAGCGACGTTGACATTATCCACATATTACCCTCTCCGGATCAAACGCTGTCCATTCCCCCGCAGCGAGTCGTTGGGCTCCAGCCTGGCCTCCTCCTTCCCCCAGCTGTGTTCCGCCGCCGCTGCTGCTGCTGTAGCGACGTACGACTCGCGAACGAATCGTTCATTTGAGCCGATTCTTTTAAATAAACCCATTGAACTCTCACGGAAAACAGACTCGATTTTTTCGGGTTTTTTTGCGGCGTCTAAGCAACGTTAACGCCCATTTTATAAATTAGAGGATTATAATAGAGTTCGGATTTACATTTACAGCATTTAGCAGACCCTCTTATCCAAAGCGACTTACAATACGTAATTTGCCCATCTTCACCTTACAAAACGCCACACCGCAGCAATAGTTTTGTACATACTCTTGCGTAATTCATACTGTGTAGTCCTGAGCGCAAAGCCCGTCTTATATGTTGCGCCAGCCCCACGCTGTTCAGCGACTCGGCTTATCGATCATACTCGCCCCCGACGAACCGAAAATGAATCGGTTGAATCGGACTTTAGATTCACTGAAATCGGCGGTTCAACGAGTCGGTTCTCCACCGGAAGCGAATGCGCCTGCTTTCAAGAGAGCTC